>NC_089580.1:125769247-126069247 GCF_019320115.1 Miscanthus floridulus | reverse complement strand
GCTTATTTATGTGCATGACTTGATGAAGACCGCGAAGTATCGAAAGAGGTGCTTCGACCAGATTGAGGGGATCACGACGAATAATAAAGAACTGGCGGCCGAGGTGGAACACTTGCGCCACCAACTTGAAGCCACCAACCAGAAGAGGGCAGAGCTAGAGGCACAAAACCAGAACCTAGTCGGCTAGCTTAATAACAAAGAGCGGGAAAGAATAAGTAAGTTGTCACTTTAATCACAGCAAGTGTGTAACATGTATTGTTGTGTTGTTGGTAGTGACAGCTGTAATGCAGGCTTAGAAACTGAAGTAACCCGCCTCCAAGAGGGGAATAGCCGCGTGACCATAGAGTGTGGTCGCCTAAAGGAAGACAACAAGAAACTGGCACGCAGCCAGTCTCAACTCTAGGACCACACCACCAAAATGAAGGAGGAACTGAAAAGTAAGTATTCTAGACCTCCTTTCTCATTCTGTTGCATGCCTTGTCTTGTCATGCCATAACATCTTGATGTCTCATATGGTGTTCAGTTTTAAAAGTCAATGCCAAGAGGCATTTAGAGGCCGTGATCAAAGAGCGTGACGGCTGGAAAGCATGATGCCTCAAGGCCACCGAGGAGCGGGACACGTGGAAGAACCGGTGCCAAGAAGTGGCAACTGGCATTGTCCCTGTCCTCGATCTTATCAACCCGGCGCTCACAGAGGAAGAGCCAAAGACGCCCTAGCTCGGACTGGTCAAGAGATGCAGACAAGCGTGGGGATGGTTCCAAGAATTCATGAAGGAGGCGGGTGAGTACACGGGTGCCCATGTGCTAAGCATGGTACGTGCTCACTACCCCCTGATCGATCTCAAGCGCCTGGAGGCTGGGTACCCGAAGGAGGTAGACCTAGACAAGGCGGAGTAGCTTCGGACGGCCCAGCTAGACTTGTCGTCAAAGATAATTGGCGACATTAACCTGCGTGGAGGTGGGATAGCACCTATACAGGGTATGCCACCAACAAGTCAGCTAGAAATGCCATCAGCTGCAAGCCAACCAACGAAGCCTGTGGTCTCAACCACCCAGGCACCGGCGGGGCCATCCCCTTCAGCTTGACTAGCACAAGAGTCCCCGAGACTCGAGCAGGATATCGAAAGCGGCGAGCAGTAAGTGCCATGCACCCCGACCAGCCAATGTAATAGGCTTAGAGCTGTAGAAGGAGGACATAGTTGTGTTATTGTAAACTTGAGCCTCTTCAGGCAAGCTTGTAATAATGTAACTGTATATCATTATAAGCTTGTTTGCTTTATATAAAGCGTATTTAAGCCTGATACGTTATGTTGGTGTAACTGAGTAAGAACATGTTAACGTTCTGTCTAGTTGTACCATTGTGCTCGACACATCATCCCGAAAAGTTTGTGTGGCCCTAGTTTGTCATGTGGTCGGAGTGTGAGGTGCGGTGACCTGTGCACACGTAGACATGGACAAGTCAAACCAAGGGGGACCTACCGATCACCTGTAACGTAGAGAGCAGATCCCATGCACGTGTTGGGAGGAACCGGAGACAAGGCTTGCTTCAAAAACCGTAGAAGGAGTGGTGGTCGGCTTTTACTGGCTAAGGTAGAATAACCATAAAAATCAAAGTGACACATTAGAGTGGTCGGAGAAATCATAATTGCTTTATTGGATTAAATCGATAGTACAAGAGGAGTACATATCTCAGTAGTTAAGCATAGAAACGTCTAAGCTTGTCGATGTGCCACGAGTTTGGTACGTCCGTACCGTCTAGGTGAGCTAACCTGTAAGACGTTGGTCGTGTGACTTCCTTGTTCATGAAGGGTCCCTCCCATGGGCTTGCGAGTTTGTGGACACCAGCCTGGTTCATCTTCCACTTCAGGACTAAGTCCCCGACCATGAAGAACCACTCTTTAACATTCTTGTTGTAGTACCTGCGCAAAATAGCAAGGTATTTGGCCGTGCGTACACAAGAATCGAGCCTTTTCTCTTCTATGCTGTTTACTTCTAGCTCCCGTACTTCATTGACCTTGCCTTCGTCGAAGTTTTCTACTCGTGCTGATCGGAAAGCTATATCTAGTGGGAGGACAGCCTCAGCGCCATAAACTATAAAGTATGGTGAGACGCCGGTGTTATGACTAGGCTATGTTCTGAGGCCCCAGACCATAGCTGGTAACTCTTTGAGCCATCTTCCAGGAGCTTTGTCATTTTCTCTATACATCCTCTTCTTTAATGTGTCCAAGATCATGCCATTTGCCTGCTCGACTTGTCCATTAGCTCTAGGGTGCGCCACTGAGACGTATTTTACTACTATGCTCCTTTCATCGTAGAAGTCCCAAAAAGCATTCCCGGTGAACTGAGTACCTAGATCGGTGATGATGCTATTGGGTACACCGAAACGGTGGATGACCTAGTCGAGGAATGTGATAGCCTTCTCTGAGGATGCCTGTACTAGAGGCATGTATTCTATCCACTTAGAAAATTTGTCAATCAGTACGAAGACGCATGTAAATTTCCCAGGAGCTGGTTTGAAAGGCCCGATCATATCCAGTCCCCAGCATGCGAAGGGCCAAGAGGCTGGAATCGTCTGGATCTCATGTGCTGGTACGTGGATTCTCTTGGTGAAGAACTGACAACCCTCACAGTGGCGGACTAGCTTCTCTACGTCGGCTACTGCGATGGCCAATAGAACCCTGCTCGGAAAGCCTTACCGACCAGTGTTCTTAAGGCCACGTGGTTGCCATAGGAGCTAGAGTGGATTTGGTCCAGGAGATGTTCGCCTTCCTCCTATGTTATACACTTCATCAAGATTTCCTCCTTTGCATTTTTGTGCCATAACCTGCCATCGATGAGCAGATACTGCTTACTGCGACGCATCAGGTGCTCATTTTCTGTCCGATAAGTATAACCACTGCCATCTGTTAAGTACTTGATGAAAGGTGTTCTCCAGTCTGGCTCATGAGTGGTCGGAGGCGGCTCGGTTGTGCTCAGCGCTGGAACCGTAGCCACCAATTGCTGGTCTGGAGTTTTGTCAACCGTGGAATCTTCCTCTTCGATGGAAGGCGTGAGCAGGTCTTGGACAAATACGCCATGTGGGATTTTGGCTCAGGACGATCCTAACTTTGACAGCGCATCCGCTGCTTGGTTCTTGTCCCGGACCACGTGTATGTACTCGATGCCATAGAACCTACCTTCCAGCTTTCTTATCGATTTGCAGTATGCATCCATCTTTTCGCTGGTCGTGTCCCAATCCTTGTTGAGTTGGTTGATGACTAGAGCCGAGTCTCCGTAGACATAGAGACGTTTAACACCAAGCTCAACCGCAATGCGTAAACCATGCAGGCATGCTTCATATTCGGCGGCGTTATTAGATGCCGGGAAATAAATCCTGAGGATGTACCGGAGCTGCTCCTTGGATGGTGACACGAAAAGAACTCCTGCTCCCGCACCGTCAATGTTGAGAGAGCCGTCGAAGTACATCGTCCAATATTCATCGGATCTAAGGGAGGCAGGCGTGCTTAAGTCTATCCACTCAACGATGAAATCGACGAGTGCCTGAGACTTGATTGTAGTACGGCTTGCAAATTCTAAGGAGAAGGGGCATAGCTCCATTGCCCATTTGACGATGCACCCGTTTGCATCCTTATTGTGAATGATGTCCCCTAAAGGGTACTCGGTCATGACCACCACACGATATCCATCGAAGTAATGTCTCAACTTTCAGGATGTTATCAGTATGGCGTAGAGCAGTTTCTGAACCTATGGGTACCTGGTCTTGGATTCGTTGAGTACCTCACTGATGAAATAAATTGGCCACTGTACCTTATAGGCATGGCCTGGATCATCGCGCTCGACCACCATGGTAGTGGAGACCACCCGATTGGTTGTCGTAATGTAAAGTAGGAGAGTTTCGTCTTCTCTAGGAGCAGTAAGGACCGGAGGTGATGTAAGGTATTGTTTTAGCTGCGTGAAGGCAGCGTCGGCTTCCTCCGACCACTCAAACTTCTCGGATGCTTTGAGCAGTTTGAAGAATGGTAGTCCTTTTTCTCCTAATCTTGATATGAAACGGCTTAGAGCAGCCATGCATCCGGTAAGCTTCTAGACATCCTTCACCTTTTTGGGGGGCTTCATGTCTAAGATAGCTTTGACTTTCTCCAGATTAGGGCGTATGCTGTTGTAGCTGACGACATTGCCTAGTAATATACCCAGAAAGGAACACCAAAGATGCACTTCTTTGGGTTTAACTTCCATTGGAATGTATTGAGGGCTGTAAAGGTGCGTTTTAGTTTGTCAACAAGGGTATGTGCTTCCTTGGTTTTGACAACTACATCATCCACATAGGCCTCTACAAGGTCGTCTTTTATCTCGTCTGCGAGGCAGGCCTGAATGGCACGTTGGTATATAGCCCTGGCGTTCTTGAGCCCAAACGACATAGTCGTGTAGCATTAGGCGCCGAAAGGCGTGATGAAAGACGTCTTGATCTGGTCGTCCTTTTTGGGAGCGATCTGGTGATAACCAGAGTAGCAATCGAGAAAGGAAAGGAGCTCACAACCGGCGGTTGAATCTATGACCTCGTCTATGCGAGGTAAGCCGAAGGGGTCCTTAGGGCAGTGTTTGTTGAGATCAGTGTAATCAACGCACATTCTCCATTCATTATTCTTTTTGCATACAAGAACCGGGTTGGCTAACCACTCCGGATGATACACTTCTTTGATAAATCCGGCTACCAAAAGCCGTGTAACTTCTACCCTAATCACCTCCTTTTTGTCGCGAGCGAACCGTCGTAGTTTCGGCTTGATTGGTTTGGCCTTACTGTTGACATTTAAGGAGTGCTCGATCAAGTTCCGAGGTACACCGGGCATGTCGGAAGGTTTCCATGCAAACACACCCACGTTGCTCCTCAAAAACCTAACGAGCGCGTCTTCCTATTTGGGATCCAGGTTGGCCCCGATAAGGGCCGTTTTGCTGGGACCGCCATCGATCAGCTGGATCGCCTTGTGCTCCTTTGACTTGATGTTCTTGCGTGGAGCCTCGAGCTCTGGGATCTCCAGGTGGTCGGCTGAGGTCTTCTTAGCGTCGAGCATGGTCTTGGCCATGCGAATAGAGAGGTTGTGGGCCTCTGCTACTTTGAAGCTATCGTCCTCGCATGTATAAGCTACGTATACGTTGCCCCTGAGGGTCAGAACTCTTTTCTCGGTAGGCATCTTGAGCACCAGATACCTATAATGAGGTATGGCCATGAACTTGGTGAGCGATGGTCGACCAAGAATAGCATGGTAGGTGCCGTCGAAGTCAGCGACCACGAAGTTGACGTAGTCGGTGTGGAAGTGGTCCGGAGTCCCAAATTGCACAGGTAACGTGATCTGCCCAAGAGGTGTAGAGCTCTGCCCGGGGAGAATGCCCCAGAACTGTGCCTCGTATGGCTTTAGGTCCGCTTGGGCTATTTTCAGGGCGGGCAGGCTGTTCTTGAATAGTATATCAATGGAGCTGCCGTCGTTGATCAGTACTCTGTCGAACTGGACCTTGTTGATACAAGGATCGAGGACCAGGGGAAAATGCCCTGGCTTCGGTATGGTGGCCCATTGGTCCTTCCTGCTAAAAGAGATTTCACAGTGAGACCATGGAGGGAGTCGGGGATCGGCGAGAAGGTTATCGGCGTTGGCCATGTTCAAGCAAGCATGGGCGAGCAGCTTGCGTTCCCTCTTGGTCTTGATGGACACTTTGCCTCCGATGATGGTGTGTACGCGATCGGTTGGCTTGACGTACTTGTGATGAGGGTCTGCATTGTCGTCCTCATTATCCTCGTTGCACTGTTCCGCTGCATCGTTAGGCTTATCGGATGTATCCGGAGCCTGTTGACGCGTATAGATAGACTTGAGGATGCGGCAATTCTCCATGGTATGGTTCGACTTAGGATGGAGCTGGTAGGGCCCCTTCAATGTTTTGGCATAGTCATCTTTGTAGTTACGACGTCCACCGCCCTTTTTCATGGTATTGACCTCGCCGTTGTCTTCCCGGGCATGCTTGCTCCTGTAATCGTCATGGCGGTTGCACCGCTGATTACGTTGGTCACGGTGGTCGCGGGAGTCATTGCGCTAGTTGCGGCGGTCAAAATTGTCGTTCTGACCACGATTGCCGCGGTAATCATCGTGGTGTGGAGGGTGGTCAGAGCGTGGAACCCTTGCTACTTCTTCAACAATTATCTTTTTAGCGTCGTCAGCGTCTGCATATTTCTTAGCGGTGGCCAAGAGCGCTATGACTGATTCAGGTCTCTTCTAGAGGAGCTTGTCTCTTAGGGCATCATGGAAGCGGAGGCCAGTGATGAAAGCCTTGATTGCCTCGTTGTCGGAGATTGACGGGACCTTGATGCGCATCTTCGAGAAATGCCGAACGTACTCGCGCAGTGGCTCATCTTTCCGATCTCGGATCCGTTGCAGATCGTACTTGTTGCCCGGTTGTTCACAAGTAGCGATGAAATTGTCGATGAAGGCTTGCTTAAGCTCCTGCCAAGAATCAAAGTAGTTCGCTGGCAAGCTGACCAGCCATTGGTGACCTGCATGGCCAACAGCGACTAGGAAGTAGTTAGACATGATGTGCTCGTCAGCCATGGCTGATCTGCACGCGGTTTCATAGAGCATGACCCATAATTTGGGGTTTTCTTTGTCGTCGTACTTCTAAAGTTTCTCGAGCTTGAAATTCTTGGGCCATATGACTTGGCGAAGGTGTGGAGTAAACTGCTTCAAACCCGGCGGACCGTGGGCAGTGTCATACTCCATACGGTGATAGCTTTCGTGGGATGCTCGATCGTCGGCTCTCTGGTTGATGCGAGCGCACAGGTCGTGTTCACCGAGGTAATGGTGGAGATCATTATTGCCATCACGGCGATCTCGATTGCCATCTATATTAGCCCTACGACCGCGGTTATCATGGCGGTTGTTGTGGTTGTCTTAGTGATTATCGTCCCGGACATCGCGACGGTTGTCCTCCCAACGGCGGTTGTCATCCCGACCACCGTCATGGCCATCGTTGTTGCGCGAGCCACGTTGGTTGAGTGGTTGTGAATGACTTGGGTGCTGGCGGCTGTGGCTTGACTCGACTGATACGGATGGAGCCCGAGCTTGGTTTGCAATCTCTGCGGTCTGGGCCATAGCAGCCGTCAGATAGGCTTGTATTTCATCGCGAACTGCTTGGGTTTCTGGGGTGTTCGGTAGCCGTTGCATTGTCGCCATGGCGACGGCTACATTAGCACTTGGAGTCCTAAAGACTTGTTTGTCTCCCACCCTATCGAAAGCATCATTGAGGTCACATGGCTGGACCCTTATGCGCCGTGCCTCCTGGTCTACTTCGGCTTCGATTTGCCGGCGATTAAACCGGTCAATGTTGCGTGCCTCGCGTGCAGTCCTTTCTTGTTCTGTTTTGCCAACTGCCGGTGGTTCGTCATTGCTGACAATGTTGATCAAACCTCCTCACCTTGGCGGGAAAGATGGGAATTATAGGAACCCCAGGGCGTGATCTAGGATATCCAGATCATATTCGATGCCTTCATCTCTGTGATGCTAGAGCTTGGTGTGGACGGAGGCATCAGATGCGGTGCCAAACGAGGAGCTGGAGTCACCCTCTTGGACCGTGTGGACGGATCCTTCATGATAATCTTCAATCCGAATCATGTTGATGAAGTTGCGTGGCTTCGGCCGAGGTCGGTGCATAAAACACAGATCCTGAGCGGCGTTGTAAGTTGTACGCATAGCTGGAGGCAGCGTTTTGTAGGCCGTAGGGCTGGACCTGATGGTTCTCCATCAAGGCTTCGTACTCGGAGAGTCGGAGGCCCGTTGTGAAGGTCAGCTGGCGATGAACGGAGCGCCCCTTAGGAGTAGATATGACCATGAGATCTATTCCAAGTCGCAGTAGGATGACTGGTCCGAGCTGGTCGGGTAGATCTGTTGTGGGAAGCGATTACCTGCTCATTAGGTTGACTTTGAATCGTACTTACCAGATGCTAGGGTTTCAGCGAGTTTGGTGCCGACCTGATCGATGGAGTCGAGCAGGTCGGTGTTGTCGATCCTTCCTTGTAGCGGGGAAGCGGATGACGGGTTGTCGGCGTGGCTGAAGGTGATGTAGGTGTGGTCGGAGCCAGATGTACCATGGTCGGAGCCAGATCCATTGTGGTCGGAGCCGTATCCATAGTGGTCGGAGCCGTATCCGTTGTGGTCGGAGCCGTAGCCGATGCAGGTGAAGTAGTGGTCGGCGCGGACTGAATCCACGCCTTCTCCGTGGTCATGGCGATGAAGTCGTCGGAGCTGGTGGTCTAGGTGATCTGGCCGACGGTGAACGTGAGGCTGTTCAGCAGTAGCCATGGAGCCAGGAGATGATGACCATCTTGTTTGCTTGGAGAGCAGTACGCACACCCCCTACCTGGCGCGCCACTGTCGATGAAATATGGTCGGCAGTCTACCTAGGGGTATGCCCAAGGTAGTAGATTGTCGGTAGACAGATGCGCAAGCCACTAAACAAGGCGGTGATGCAAGACAGACACGAGGTTTTATCCAGGTTCGGCCGCCAAGAAGGTGTAATACCTACAGTCCTGCGTCTGATTTGTATTGCTGTATGTCAATGAGAGATGTTTTTTAGAGGGATCCCCTGCCCGCCTTATATAGTCTGGGGGGCAGGGTTACAGATCTGGAAACCAATCCTAGTCAATTACAATTGACCATATGTGGCCGGATAAGGATTCCTATTCTAACCGACTAGGATCCCGCTCGATCGCCAAATCCGCCTTGACTCCTTGTGCGGGACTCCGATCAGGTTGGCGGGGCTGCACGTTGTCTTTCGGGTGGACCGGACCCATTGATCCGGGCCGGCCCAAGCTTAGCCGTAAGGGTATAGGGGTTAATACCCCCACACCCTCTTAATAGTATGGCTATCTATCCTAAACCTAGTCATGCACTGTATTGCATCTTGACCGACAAAACAAAATGGTCCTAGCATTTATACCCTTGCCTTGACCAACATTTTGTTTTTCTCTTTCTTCTTTTCCAAGTTGGAGCACTTGATCACCATCTTTTGGCCATCTCCATCACTTGAGTGCCATCTAGCTCCATCACTTGGACATGGACCAACCAATCTCATAATCACACTTAGACATAGGGTTAGTCCAATAGGTTTCATCAATTAGCCAAAATCAAACTAGGGCTTTCAGCTATCAACGCAATTTACGACTTTGTGGTTGAGAAGGGTTTGATTTAATACTATTTAGAGTCCCAAAATATTAATTTTATGTTATCGATTTTGAAATTTAAAATTTAAACAATCTCGAATGTTAGACATGGTCTATACCAAAGTTCTAGTTATCAATATAGTCTAGAACTTTGTCCTTGAAAAGTTGTTTAGAGTTCCAAATATGTGTTTTAAGAACTTATATTTTCAAATTCAAAATTTAGAAATTTCAAACTATCTAGAATGTTTATTTGGTTAATACCGAAGTTGTTGAGGCTAACCTATTTTATGAGTTTGTTGTTGATAAGTTTTCTATATGAAGTTATTTAGATTGTCAAATATTTGGTTTACATTCTCATAATTTAATATTTAAATTTTTGAATTTTTCAAACAATATTGGACGGAGACACATCCTAGACCGAAGATGTATTGTTTGAGTAGATTTAAAACCTTATAATCAAAACTTTTTTCATTTAAGTTCATTTAATAGCTAAAATATTCAATACAAGATTATAAAATGTTTATACACAACGATAGCATCCTATATATAATCATAAATGAGTGTGTAGTATAGTAATATGGAGGTGTTCTGTAAGTTGAAGGTTGAGGATTCAAGCCTTGAGAAACATCTATTCTCATTTTTGGGGTTTTTATGTTTGTTGTAATCAACATGGTGGACCAACAAATACGTAGCATGATGGACCTGACAAGGTAGGCCTACAATTACACATGGCACTAGTTTAGACCATTTTTATAATTTTTTGAAGTTGCTTAAAAATAATATACAACTTTTCTACATGAAGTTGAATGAAGAAAAACTTTATATTAAAATTATAGCTATCCACGCAATCAATGACATTTTAGTTGAAAAGATTTTGATTTGAAACCATTTGGTGTCCCAAATATTGTTTTAAGTTCACATATTTGAAAATTTTAAGTTTTCAAACAACCTTGAATGTTCATGTGGTTCATACAAAATTTAGAGGCCAACATAGTCCCATTATTCTATTGTTGATAAGTTTTTATTTGAAGTTGCTTGGAGTGTCAAATATTTATTTAAATTCATATATTTCGAGATTCAAGTTTTTGATATTTCCAAACAATCTCGTATCGAGACGCATGCTATACCAAAGTTGTACTACTGATTTAAAACTTTTATAGCTGAAACATTTTTTATCTGAGTTCATTTAGTAGTCAAAATATCCAATATAATATTACAAAATGCTCGTACAAAAAGATAGCATCATATATATATATATATATATATATATATATATATATATATATATATACAAACTCAAAAGTGAGTGTGGTTGCGAGATATTGTGTGAGCTAAACATTGTGATTTAAGTCTTGATAGACACTTAATTTTTTTGTGTTATTTGAGTTTTCTAGAAACCATTATTAAGAAAGATAGACATTTTAACACTTTTGTCTTTCGAAATGGATTAATGACGAACATGTGTTCATTATAGTTCAAAAATAGAGCGTCACATATGAGTGATTGGTTTAGTGTCAAAGTCGTGTTCGTTTCCGTTCGAAAATAAAGCATCATAGATATGCGAGTGGTGTGTGTGATCTGTGATGATACCATGTGGTGTTCAATGACAATATTTGTGGTGACATCATAGTTCATCGCAAATAGTCAGCGCCCAAGGCCCATCAACAATGATCCATGGTGAAACCAAAAAAATTATCATAACTATGCACTATTTCATGACATGATTTTGATTTGTCAGTAAAAATTCATCATAGATATGCGCATTTCTACTATGATAAGTGTGCTTCCTTTCGATGAACTATGGCTAGTGTACCTTGAGTCTAAAGTTATTTGCTTTTTGTTAAATTGAGGAAACTTTTATGAATAAGTAGGTTTATGTGTAACGTGGACACTAATTAAGTACATTCACATTTCAATCTATATACGCCTATATTTAGTAATATCATTGCATGGATATATTCCTTTCGAAGATAAAAATAATTATTCCACTTATTGTATTTGTACTATTGGATTGTGGGCTCGTTGAACCCATGGTGAAATGAAAGTGCAAATATATGTGGATAAAATGAGGATAAAATGGTTTTTAAATATTTAAGATACTAAGTTACTGAGGTTAACTCTAATTCTTGCTCTTTATGTCAACTAATTATTATGAGCACTTATAGCCTTTGATAGAAAGACCACGAGTGGATTACGGCTGATCAACAAAGAGTCATCTATGGCGCAATCAAAAACATTTCTTACCAAATTAGTTAGTGAAATCTATCCTGCATGCATACATAAATCATGAAGGTACGAAGAAAACATGCAATTCATATCTTCTTAGGTCATTTGAAACAGCTTCTTAAGAAAACAGGGAAGACGAAACCAACCACACACTAACCTAGTTGTATACTCCCAATTAACAAAATTACTTACACTGACATTCATTTGGTACATCGTACCAAATAAAACTATTAAGTACCATATCACAAGAAAAGATATGCATATATTACAAGATTCGAAATGTTCGTGATCATTTATGTTGCAGTAACTCATCAAGATATTTGAATAGATAAATATATATATCACACGTGTGAGATAAAACATTGCAATCATTAGACTTCCCCATTGACGATGTAGTCAACTAATAGTAGCTAAACCAGATGCTGGTATCATTCTATCCTGTGTGCCTAGGAACGACTTCAGTGGTGGTATGGCCATGCATGACCACACATGTCACCCCGTCAATGGCTACATACATGGGCGCACATGGGTCTGCCTTGAAACCTCACCTCCACAACCAAACTAGACTGCACTAGTGTTCTCTACCATTTTCTACTCTCAAGTTTGTGCTCTGCATAGGAAAGCTATTGGCATTGGCAAGTTGACAATGTGTATATGGAGCTTATAGCAAATTTCTAGCACTAAATATTAATGCATTTGAGAAAAAAAAGTCACACAAGTAGAGATATACTATATATATTGAGTGTATAATATTCTTTGACTTTGTTATCAAAATCTCAATTTTGCCTTCATATCAAAGTCAATTGTCCAATTAATCAAAATTAGTACAAAAAGATTCACTTGAAGCCTATAAATACTAGCCTTGGTGTTTGCCAATCTCCACAACCCAACAACCCTCATTTTTAGCTAAAACTACCAATTGTTGCATAGTACCCAACCACATGGATCCCAAGTTCAAGGGAGAGTGGAGTGCCTCTGAGATCAAGATGGTGAAATCTCTCATTGCATGGGACAATGCCAACAACAATTTTGCTAGTGATATGAACAAGAAGCACAATCAAATTATGGATGAGCTCCAGGCTATGTTGCCTAACAAGGAGAAGCATCAAGTAATCAACTTGTATGTTGATGTCATGGTGGAGATGGGGCTAACATTGCAGAGTGGCAACCAGCCATTGGAAGCAAGTAGCAACCTCATGAATCAACCCTTTGGGGTGTTTCTGGGGGATCCATCCATGGGCAACATGGAAGCATTTGATGGTTACCAAAAAGTAGAGATGTCCGGCATGAGGAATGTGAAGGAGACTCCATGGAGGAAGCCTACTCCTCGAAGGAGAGCCAACACACTAGGAGGTTTTGGACCGCAGACGAGCATAGGTTAGTTATTTGGTAGATCCTTAAAGCATCTCATACAGATTTTTAATGCTTGTCATATGAAGTTTTAGTACCCTTATTAAGCATAGGTTATGAGGTATTATTATGATGAAGTGCTTATATATTATTTATCTTTTACTAATCTTGAATATATATGGAAATGAAATCTAAATTTCTATCTAATTAGTTCACTTCAAACTCTACCTCATTGTAGGCAATTCCTCTGTGGTCTACATGTGTACGGTCATGGAAATTGGAAGAACATCTCTAGGCACTTTGTTACCACCAAGACACCAGTGTAGGTTTCTAGCCATGCCCAAAAGTACTTCCTCAAGAAAGAAAATGGCACCAAGAAGCAGTGTTATAGCATCAATGACATTGGACTTTATGATTTTGAGCCCTTGTCAGAGACAAATGCTTCTACTAGGGAGGGGCCCACCTTTGGTAGAGGTGTCTACAACACAAATCACTATAGCTTTGCTATACATCCTACTTCCATGAACAATGCCTAGACTTGGTCACCATTCCTATACCACACTGGCCATGGAAGTAGCAACAATAGCCAGATGGCCATGTTGTCTATTGGCCAGCAACAAGAGGTGATGGGAGCTAGTAGTTCTTTAGTGGCTCTGACCATGGAGGCAGATGGGGGCCACTTGGACTAGACTAGTGATAAGCTGGGAAATCTTATTTGTACTCGGTGGATGATGAATGTGGACATGAACTAGGTTTTATACACCATCTAGTTTGCTAAGTTGCATGGTGGCCTATTAGTCCATCCTATATATGTGGGTTAAGTGTCATAGTATATTCTTATTCTAGAGTGTGAGCAACTTTGTTGTCATGAAATATTGTGTGGTACTTTCAAATGTATGTGTCTTGTTTCATTCTAGCATTTTACTTAGTCTAGTGTATCGGGTATGTCAGAATCAACATTACATTGAGCTTATTTATTTATTTATTTATTTATTTATTCTCAGCTACACACTAGATTTTTTTACTCACCCTATTTTATATTATTTCATTGTTTTAATGGTTGGATGTGGGACTTATACTCTAATATTATTGATGCAATTAGATAGATTAGCGAAGTAGAAGATGCAAATTCCATAGGCATATATCTATCACTAAGGAAATGTAAGACTCCCATGTACAAACTAATCCTAACCTATGCACACATGTATGCAACTTGTTCCTCTAGAGGGTGGCATGCCACACATTACATTGTTGTACTTTTTCACTTTGAAGTATTCTATGGTTTTGGAATTTTTACATGGAATCAATTGAGATTATGATATTAAATTTTCAAGTATCTAAATATTACCAACTAATCCAAACAAAGGATAAATTCATTACAAGATAAAACATGAATGATACAAATAAAGAATCAACACCACAAAGATATATTAATAATAGTAAATGGTGACGAGGACAACAAGACAAGGCTAGGTTCCTATAATGACCTTTCCTTAATAACTTGGTCAAGGAAGAAACATTATTGCAGGTGCAATAGTAGGGGATCTCAATCTACCATGAATGAGGTTAGAAAACCACCCAACCCTATTAACATGACGTGTTGCTACTATATAAAACTAAAACACAATGATTCAAGATTGAGACAAAGGAAGAGGGCCAAAACACCTTTGGCATGGTTGGTACGTCACTTGATGTGTTAGGCAACTATTAAAAAACCTTGTAGCATGCTCCTTTGCTCTATCATGACATGTTGGAATCAAAGAACATAAATGCCAAAAGATGAATAGTGAGCAAGGGAGAAGGGGGTTAGACAACCCCTCAAGGCGTCAACACCGAGAAGCAGCAGCAGTGCAGCACGTACATACCCCCTCCGTCCCAAATTAAATGAGAATATAGGTCTTAGTGCGTCTACTAAGAACAAAGAGAAAAGACAAAAATACCTCTATCATAATTGTGTTCTCTCTCCTACGCTTCTCCTTTCTCTATCTAGATTCATTAAAGTACTCTTCTAGCTGTGGTCGCCAGTGCGCCCACCATGGCCTCATTGACCTGGGCAAGCGCACCTCCCCCTCGCTAGCGCATGGGCCATGCCGATGGCCCCATCATCCTATGTGACGGTGCCTCCGCCTCGCCGGCACATAGGCCACGCCCGCAAATTTGTTGACCTAGGCGCGAGGCCGCACTCACTTTCTCGTGGACCTGGGCAAGAGTGCCCCCCATCATCGACGCAGTTGTGGCCTTGTTGACCTAGGTGAGCTCGCCTCCCCCTCGCCGGTGCATGGGTCATGCCCGCCTTGCCGACCCCTATGCTCGAACAAGTGCTCCTCCATGCTAGCACGCAGGCCTCTCCCAACGTGGTAACATCTCTAGCTCGAGGTCGCGCCAGCTCTCGCCGGAGGCGGAGAAGAGGAGGTGGGGCAATGATGGAGAAGAAGGGGAGGGTGGACCAGCGATGGAGAAAGAGGAGGGAGGGTGCCCAATCTCAGCAAAGGAGTGAAGGCATCGGATCCCACCATTAGAGAAGAGGAGGGGCCTCCTTTGGTGGTGGAGGTGGAGATAGAGACCACCTTATGGTGGGGACGAAGATGGACACCAGGAAGGACGAGCGGAGGAGATGGGAGAGGACAAGTGGATAAGACGGAGAAGGTGAGACCCACCACTAGAGGCTAAAACGCCACTCTGTTCTAGAAAACGAACTTAATCCTAGAACATCACTTTTTTGGGGCGGAGGGAGTATTTTCTATGATTGTTTTTTTTACTGGTAGCTAGATAAAAATAGTATATACTTCCTCTATCCTTGAATAAATAGATTACTAGTTCAATAATTTGTCTATAAATAAATCAATCTCTATGATGTTAAATGGTTCACTAGCTCATTTATTTTCCTCGAAGTCTTCTCACATTTACTGCACTCCCCTCCATCTCCGAGTCCAGTGTTGAGTTTGTGCATTTGAATGTGTGTAGTAAATGCTACAGTTAGTGTGATATTAGAACAATCACCTATCAGTGTGCAACTACTTTAGTTAATTAAGGCTAGTATGATCGTTTCTTTGTCATACAAATTTGTCCTAAACTTGCTATGAATCTATTTATTCAGGGACAGAAAGAGTATTTTACATCACATATTTTGATAAGCAGTATTTACGTAGGGAGGAGATAGAATCATAGTTGCTTATAGTTAGGAAAAATCACTTTATTTGTTTTCTTTTTGCTATGTATATGCTTAGGTGAAATCTAAAGTTTCTAAACAAGAAACATGCTCAAAATTAAGTTTCAATTTGAAAGTAAATTTAGAATCATTAAACATGTTTTTAATTATTTTAGATTTATTTTTAAATTTAAACTTGATTTTTTAGCATGTGCTTTGTTAACAAACTTGGGTTTCACCTAAGCATATATATGGAAATAAATAGCTGACAAAATACTTCTTTTTCTATCACGAATTTAGATGTCTTTTATTTTTTAGAGATTATTTTAGGGCTAAACAACTTACTCAAAAACTTAAATATAGAAATACATAAGAAATTTTAATTAAAAACAACTAGCAAATACTCCCTTGGTCCCAAAATAATATTATTCTCAACTCTCAAGAAGTTAAATATTTTAAACTTTGATCAAATACATATAGAAATATTAAAATTTATGGTGAATCTATTTTTTTTTCTTTTTCCTATTTTTGATAGTTGCATCAAAAAATAATTCATAATTTTTTCACATAAAGTCGGATGGAGATGAACGTTATCTTAAAATTGTAGTTATTGAATGGTCCTAAATGGCTAGAGGGGGTGAATAATCTAATTAAAAATCTACAAATTCACTAGAGCGAATTGTTAGACAGCAATAAGGCGATATAGCGGATTTGCTCTAGCTCTACACAGGTGAAATGCAAGCCACCTACCACAAGCTAGTTGCTGTGATCTCTATGTCACACGTTAACTAGCTAAGTTGCTACTACTACAACTAGTGAGCTAGTGAAGAAACTAATTATTACAACCAATTACAACTAGCAAAACTAGCAACAAGCTCTACACAAGATAAGAACTAATAATGTAAAGAGCAAGTGTAGGAGTGACATACCAAGCCAGCAAGAGACAAATCAGCCACAAGAATACCAAGTAGACACAATGATTTAACCCCAAGGTTCAATTGCTTGCCGGCAATCTACGTCCTTGTTGTGAAGACACACTCACTTGGTGGCTCACATGCTAACAGGAATCACACGCTTAGCCCAACACTTGGGCATCGTCAGAACCAACACAGGAGAGGATACTCAGTGTCACAAGCAATACACTAGAATTGCCTTTTGCGAATCTCCCGCAGGGAAGGCACAAGAACCCCTCACAAATCACCAATTAGAGCCAGAGATAATCACCACCCTCCGCTCAATGATCACTGCTGCTCCAAGCCATCTAGGTGGCGGCAACCACTAAGAGTAACAAGAATTCCCACTGCTCACACAATCTCTAGTGCCACTAGATGCTCAAACTCTAAGCAAATGCATCTAGGATCACTCCCAATCTCACTTGAATGATGAATAAATGAAGGAGATGAGTGGGTGATATTTGGCTTAGCTCACATGGATGTATCACTTATGAAAATATCAACGAGGGTGAACCTAAGTTGGCCAACATATATTTATAGAGGCCCTAAGCCTCAAGGAGCCGTTGGCCACCATTACTGTAGCTGTTTTGGGAGCACCAGACATTGCACTGTTCACACCGGACAAAAGTCTGTAGTGTCCGATGTATCGCTCGATGACACATGAACTAGCTGTTTGAATATAGCTGTTGGCGCCCAGCAGCTAGCACCGTGCCCTGTTGTCCGATGTCACATCGAACAAAATGTCACTTAGTGTCCGATGCATTCTAGAGAGCATCCAGAGCTGCTCAAAACACATCGGACATGTCTGATGGTTCACATCGGACAAAGCCCCAATGTTCGATGCACAAGTGAAACACGAGCTGCTTGTGTGAACAGTGACATCAGGCACTCCTTAGTCACATCAAACAGATGATGTCATTTGTCCAATGTCTTCGCTGAAAGTTGTCCAAAGAATTATTTCGCGAGATGGAGAGTGCCCAAAACACATCGGACACAAACTTGTTTGTCCAATGTCTATAGTGACATCGTCCAATGCACTCTGTTGTCGCCCGAGCACCAAGGGTTAGCCATTGGGCACAATGACCATTTATCTGATGATGCCAACACCAACAGCATCCGATGTACCCAGAGCTACTCCAAATCTTCCAACACTTCAACCGTCATGCAAATGTGTTAATTCCACAGTGTTTTCCAACACTTGTGTACGTGAGTTAGAATTTTTCACAAATATTTTTAAAGGTTGTTAGCACTCACTAGGTCCTAATGCAAACGCATGGAGTTAGTTCACCTAGTGGCACTAGATAATCATATTCACCATGAGAGTTCCCCTCTTAATAATATGGCTATCTATCCTAAACCTGGTCATGCACTATATTGCGTCTTGACCGACAAAACAAAACGGTCCTAGCATTTATACCATTGCCTTGACCAACATTTTGTTTTTCTCTTTCTTCTTTTCCAAGTTGGAGCACTTGATCACCATCATTTGGCCATCTCCATCACTTGAGTGCCATCTAGCTCCATCACTTGGACTTGGACCAACCAATCTCATAATCACACTTGGACATAGGGTTAGTTCAACAGGTTTCATCAATTAGCCAAAATCAAACTAGGGCTTTTAGCTATCAACGCAATTTACGACTTTGTGGTTGAGAAGGGTTTGATTTAATACTATTTAGAGTCCCAAAATATTAATTTATGTTATCGATTTTGAAATTTAAAATTAAACAATCTCGGATGTTAGACATGGTCTATACCAAAGTTCTAGTTATCAATATAGTCTAGAACTTTGTCCTTGAAAAGTTGTTTAGAGTTCCAAATATGTGTTTTAAGAACTTATATTTTCAAATTCAAAATTTAGAAATTTCAAACTATCTAGAATGTTTATTTGGTTAATACCGAAGTTGTTGAGGCTAACCTATTTTATGAGTTTGTTGTTGATAAGTTTTCTATATGAAGTTATTTAGATTGTCTTATATTTGGTTTACATTCACATAATTTGATATTTAATTTTTTGAATTTTTCAAACAATATTGGACGGAGACACATCCTAGACCGAAGATGTATTGTTTGAGTAGATTTAAAACCTTATAATCAAAACTTTTTTCATTTAAGTTCATTTAATAGCTAAAATATTCAATACAAGATTATAAAATATTTATATATAATGATAGCATCCTATATATAATCATAAATGAGTGTGTAGTATAGTAATATGGAGGTGTTGTGTAAGTTGAAGGTTGAGGATTCAAGGCTTGAGAAACATCTATTCTCATTTTTGGGGTTTTTATGTTTGTTGTAAACGACATGGTGGACCAACAAATACGTAGCATGATGGACCTAACAAGGTAGGCCTACAATTACACATGGCACTAGTTTAGACCATTTTTTATAATTTTTTGAAGTTGCTTAAAAATAATATATAACTTTTCTACATGAAGTTGAATGAAGAAAAACTTTATATTAAAATTATAGCTATCCACGCAATCAATGACATTTTAGTTGAAAAGATTTTGATTTGAAACCATTTGGTGTCTCAAATATTGTTTTAAGTTCACATATTTGAAAATTTTAAGTTTTCAAACAACCTTGAATGTTCATGTGGTTCATACTAAATTTAGAGGCCGACATAGTCCCATTATTCTATTTTTGATAAGTTTTTATTTGAAGTTGCTTGGAGTCTCAAATATTTATTTAAATTCATATATTTTGAGATTCAAGTTTTTGATATTTCCAAACAATCTCGTATCGAGACACATGCTATACAAAAGTTGTACTACTGATTTAAAACTTTTATAGCTGAAACATTTTTATCTGAGTTCATTTAGTAGTCAAAATATCCAATATAATATTACAAAATGCTCATACAAAAAGATAGCATCATATATATGTATACATACTCAAAAGTGAGTGTGGTTGCGAGACATTGTGTGAGCTAAACATTGTGATTTAAGTCTTGATAGACACTTAATTTTTTTGTGTCATTTGAGTTTTCTAGAAACCATTATTAAGAAAGATAGACATTTTAACACTTTTGTCTTTCTAAATGGATTAATGATGAACATGTGTTCATTATAGTTCAAAAATAGAGCGTCACATATGAGTGATTGGTTTAGTGTAGAAGTCGTGTTCGTTACCGTTCGAAAATAAAGCATCATAGATATGTGAGTGGTGTGTGTGATCTGTGATGATACCATGTGGTGTTCGATGACAATATTTGTGGTGACATCATAGTTCATCGCAAATAGTCAGCGCCCAAGGCCCATCAACAATGATCCATGGTGAAACCAAAAAATTTATCATAACTATGCACTATTTCGTGACATGATTTTGATTTGTCAGTAAAAATTCATCACAGATATGCACATTTCTACTATGATAAGTGTGCTTCCTTTCGATGAACTATGGCTAGTGTACCTTGAGTCTAAAGTTATTTGCTTTTTTGTTAAATTGAGGAAACTTTTATGAATAAGTAGGTTTATGTGTAACATGGACACTAATTAAGTACATTCACATTTCAATCTATATACGCCTATATTTAGTAATATCATTGCATGGATATATTCCTTTCAAAGATAAAAATAATTATTCCACTTATTGTATTTGTACTATTGGATTGTGGGCTGGTTGAACCCATGGTGAAATGAAAGTGCAAATATATGTGGATAAAATGCAGATAAAATGGTTTTTAAATATTTAAGATACTAAGTTACTGAGGTTAACTCTAATTCTTGCTCTTTATGTCAACTAATTATTATGAGCACTTATAGCCTTTGATAGAAAGACCACGAGTGGATTACGGCTGATCAACAAAGAGTCATCTATGGCGCAATTAAAAACATTTCTTACCAAATTAGTTAGTGAAATCTATCCTGCATGCATACATAAATCATGAAGGTATGAAGAAAACATGCAATTCATATCTTCTTAGGTCATTTGAAACAGCTTCTTAAGAAAACAGGGAAGACGAAACCAACCATACACTGACCTAGTTGTATACTCCCAATTAACAAAATTACTTACACTGACATTCATTTGGTACATCTGTACCAAATAAAACTATTAAGTACCATATCACAAGAAAAGATATGCATATATTACAAGATTCAAAATGTTCGTGATCATTTATGTTGCAGTAACTCATCAAGATATTTGAATAGATAAATATATATATCACATGTGTGTGATGAAACATTGCAATCATTAGACTTCCCCATTGACGATGTAGTCAACTAATAGTAGCTAAACCAGATGCTGGTATCATTCTATCCTGTGTGCCTAGGAACGACTTCAGTGGTGGTATGGCCATGCATGACCACACATGTCACCCCATCAATGGCTACATACATGGGCGCACATGGGTCTGCCTTGAAACCTCACCTCCACAACCAAACTAGACTGCACTAGTGTTCTCTACCTTTTCTACTCTCAAGTTTGTGCTCTGCATAGGAAAGCTATTGGCATTAGCAAGTTGACAATGTGTATATGGAGCTTATAGCAAATTTCTAGCACTAAATATTAATGCATTTGAGAAAAGAAGTCACACAAGTAGAGATATACTATATATATTGAGTGTATAATATTCTTTGACTTTGTTATCAAAATCTCAATTTTGCCTTCATATCAAAGTCAATTGTCCAATTAATCAAAATTAGGACAAAAAGATTCACTTGAAGCCTATAAATACCAGCCTTGGTGTTTGCCAATCTCCACAACCCACCAACCCTCATTTTTAGCTAAAACTACCAATTGTTGCGTAGTACTCAACCACATGGATCCCAAGTTCAAGGGAGAGTGGAGTGCCTCTAAGATCAGGATGGTGAAATCTCTCATTGCATGGGACAACGCCAACAACAATTTTGCTAGTGATATGAACAAGAAGCACAATCAAATTGTGGATGAGATCCAGGCTATGTTGCCTAGCAAGGAGAAGCATCAAGTAATCAACTTGTATGTTGATGTCATGGTGGAGATGATGCAAACATTGTAGAGTGGCAACCAGCCATTGGAAGCAAGTAGCAACCTCATGAAAAGTTGTGTCAAAAAGTAATTCATAACTTTTTCACATAAAGTTGGATGGAGACGAATGCTATCTTAAAATTGTAGCTATTGAAAGGTCCTAAATGGTGGGAGACACGCTGCAGTAGCTCCCCCTTGTTTCTAGCCTGCTGCACAACACGAAAACATGTGGTGACGATCATGCATACGCGGCGGTTGGCAAGCGCTTGTGCTGCATGGCTGCGCATGTAGGCGAGCAGCACTTGCAGGACCCTTGCTAGGACGGCCTCCTCAGATGCCGGGTCGGTGACCTCAAAGTGGTAGGCTATGATGGTGTCGACGACGGTGGCCTTGGCCTCGACGGCGCCTAGTGCGCCTGGTGTGCAGCACCCATGATGAGCACCCTAGTCTTGTTGGAGCAGACCACATCAAGGAAGAGTCAGAGGTAGAGGAGTGGCTTGATGCTGCCTAGTGACTATGGTCCCACGCGGCAGCGTGGCGGCAGAGAGCCTTGAGCCCCACGACGAGTGGGTGATCAAGGTGCTTGTCATCGCCCATGCCGCCACCGTAGCAGACGCCCACCCATCGAATGTTGCGATGCATGACGGTGAGCACCATGGCGGCCTCTGACGCTAGCACACATGCTATCGCCAGTCGTGGTGCCTCATGATCGGATCCTACCCCCACCATGGCTCTGGATCCTGTGCTTGATGGCAATGCTGCCCTGAGCCCGCCCATGATCCGAGCGAGCACGTGGGGTCAGGGTGCAGCTACGACGGCAAGGGCATTTGGGAATTAAGATCTGAGAGAAGGGGCACATCGAGATCTAGGTCTGCTGTGGTGTACTATGAGCCAAGGGATAGATCTAGACGAACTCCTCCTAGTCTGTCATGAGGGTTTCTGTGGGGGGTATGACCCTAGATACCCATGGCAGACCACATTGGCTATGCCCCTAGGGGTGGCCCAGCCCACAAGATGAAGCCTTGCGGGGCACGACGTTGCTCAGCGTGTCCCATAAGACACCAGGAAGATATCTTGAAGATACTACAAGATCTGTTAGGATATGTATGATCCCATGATTCCTATAATCTGTTATTACTTTCTAGTTATCTCATAGATCTAACTGACTTGTAACCCTGCCCCCAGACTATATAAGGTAAGCAGGGACCCCTCCAAACACACGCAAATCATACAATAGTCAATATAATCCAACAAACCACAGAAGTAGGGTATTATGTCACGCTAATGGCCCGAACCTATCTAACTCTTGTCTCTATTGCCTTCTTGTTCTCGATTACACACATCTCTATAGATCAAACTATCTTCATGGGATACCCCTTGGAGGACTACCGACGATATTCTATCAACAGTTGGCGTGCCAGGTAGGGGTGTGCATGCTATTTCCACGTTGAACAAGATGGTACATTTTGTAGGCTCTTCATCCCTCTCATAGCCTGGCCAGATCTTCACGGTTGGATCGATCTCGTGGATCATCAACGTTGACGGAGTCGAAGAGCTCATTGAGCCGCTGTAGATTAATATTGCACCGATCACCCCAACACCTATGACTATAGATCTAATCTCAGAACCACCTCCGAGGTTGCTTTCGCTAACAATTCACTGCCCGCTCCCCCACTATCCAAGGAGCCAAATCAACAACAACGATCTGATCACATCCATCGATCAGGTTAGCTAGAAGCTCGCCGATTGCCTCTCTATTGATGAATCAGCTCTGATCACTCTGGTCCAGCGCCAACCACCCTCCGATTCAGATCTATCAGAGGCGGATCAGGAAACTCCAAGGGTTATGGCCCTACCCTTTGGGCTCACCAGCATCGCCGCCGCCTATTAAGATGCCCTAAGGGGCAAATTTGCCAACCAGGTTGGAGATATCCATCCTCTCACCGACCAGATCGCTGACTAGCTTCCGCTGGCTATCAACATGCTACATGTCGGCCGATGCCCTGGAGCATCCCTCCAAAGCATCCTAGAGGACAATCCAGACTCCGAGTCCAAGGGCTCTATGAAGACTATCGCTGAAACCACCATCGAACAACCTCCTTTCCCTCCCTTCTGTGGAGGCGCAATCTTCAATGTCAGCATCGATAGCCCCCTACAGGAAGGGAAAACCGAGGAGGACCGCACCGCCTGCATCAATAAAAATGTCAACCATGCATAGTGCTGAGCAAATGAAGCTGCCCTTGTGCTAGCCGAGGCTACTCACAACGATCAGCTCGACTCGCAAGGAAGGCCATGCCAACTCCAATGCAACCTCAACATTGAATTTGTCCATGTTGATGGCCACGACATCTACAAGACCCTAAGCACCAACTTGGTCCTGGCCGCCAACGAGCTCACCCAGCTCCCGCAGACACCAGAGGTCGCCAAGGTCACTCCCATGCTTAAAGTGGTGCACTGCTAGGTCAATGAGATCCGCCAAGATCAGAGACCTTCCTACTCGATGAGCTCAATTCATCGATCAGCCGCACCAAGATCTAATCGCCGTCCTAGCAAGTCATTTCGCCAACCAACACCATGATGATGGACAACCTCTCTAGGGGGGAGCTAGGGGCAACCGCCTTGACCACCCTCACCAACACAATAAGGAAGTCGACCAGGACGTCCGAGCACACCTCAACAATCTCCAAGATGCACGACGACGTATTGATGAGCGCCATTTTTCTTGCCATGAAGAAGAAGTACGTCGTCGTCAAGAGTACGAGCAAGAGTTCGGTAATCCAAACTCAACCCTCTAGCCACTCAACACCGACAACGCCACAGATCATGATGACGATGATCCTGAAGGGCCTCAAGCATTCACAAGGGCACTCTAGACACTCTAGTGGCCCCATGGTTTCAAAATCACTGGGGTCGAGCCCTACGAAGGATGGATGAACCCCACACAGTGGCTACAAGCTTATGCCACTGCTGTGTGCGTCGCCGAGGGAGATACCAGCATCATGGTGAACTATCTTCCCATTGTGCTCACGCCAACTGCGATGACCTGGTTCACAAGCCTCGCCCTGGACTCCATCGGATCCTAGGAACAGTTGAAGAAGGTCTTCACCGACAATGACATGGCCACATGTACTCGGTCGGGCACCAAGCACGATCTAAACCGCATTTACTAGAAGCCATCCAAGCTCCTCTGTAGCTACATCAGACGCTTTTTTGAGATGAGGAATTCTATTCCCAATATCACAAAAGTAGAGGTCATCACCGCCTTCGTTTGAGGACTCCATCACCACAACCTTCACTCCAAGTTCAATCGCAAGCCGCCTAAGGGGATCGGCGAGATGATAACAACTATCGATCAGCACACCAACGCCGAAGAGGCTAAAGTGCGCTTCAACGAGGATGTGAGCACTCATCACCCAACTTGCTGCAGTGACAAGCGACCTAACAACTGCCACCACAATGACCGCTGCTACGACGACCGCAGTCACCATCGGGATAGTGGCCGTGATCGGCCAGAAGGATCCAAATCTAGTCAATATCACCGCCACCGACTAGACCACATTGTCACCGCCATTGACGAACCTCATGCCAAGTGCAACAATGATGAGGAGTACAAGAAGATCCTCGAAGGCCTATGCCCTCTCCACAAAAATAGCAAGCATAAGATGAAGGACTACCTCGGCCTGGCTAAGGAGTTCCAGGCTAAAAAGCTAGACGATGACAACAATGATGGAGCCCAAGGTCACTGACCACTTGGGAGCAACAACAACACCTTCTAGGATCATGACAAAGTGGTCGCCACCATCTTCGAGGGCCTCACTGCTGCTGAGAGCAGAAGAGATAGGAAGCTCACCGCCCGTCAGGTGCTTGCTGTCAACATGGAAGACGCCGTTGCCAACCCTAGCTATCACCCCTGGTCTGAGGTCCCCATCACCTTCAACAGGGCTGACTAGTGGGTGGACATCCCTTACATAGGGTGTTTCCCCTCATCCTTGATGCAACCGTCTAGAAAGTGCTTTTTAGAAAAATGCTCATCGACGGCGGGAGCACTCTGAACATCCTCTTCGTCGGAGCCCTAAAGGAGCTAGGCCTTGGGATAGGAGATCTCACTCCCTCTAACTCCTCCTTCTAGGGTGTGGTACCTGGTAGGGCATCCAAACCGCTTGGAGAGATCACCCCCCAGTATAGTTTGGCATGGCTAGCAACTACCGTGTCGAGCACATCAACTTCTACGTCGCTGACTTCAACACCGCCTACCACGCCATACTTGGTCGGCTAGCTCCGGCCAAGTTCATGGCCATACCGCACTATGCCTATCTAGTGCTGAAGATGCCTTCACCTGTAGGAGTCCTGACCCTATGGGCCAACCTCTCCATTGCCTATGCCTTTGAGATAGAGAGTCTCGCCCTCGCTGAAGCCACTGACCTCTCCATCCAGATAGCCAATGTGGTCACCGACGCCAAGACAGTGCTCGTCGATGACCTAGAGATCCCATTGCTGGAGCCTCCTTGCACCTCTACCAAGTCCAAGGAAACAAAGGAGGTTGGCCTCAGCCTCGATGACCCCTCCAAGACCATCAAGATTGGGGCTCACCTTAACCCCAAATAGGAAAGTGCACTCGTCTCCTTCCTTTGTGCCAATGTCAATGTGTTTGCTTGGAAACCAACAGACATGCTGGGGGTACCACAGGAGAAGATCGAGCACTCCTTGAATGTCTCATCGACCGCCAAACCGATCAAGCAGACAAGAAGGAGGCTATTAGGGTAGAAATAAAATGGCTCCTAGCTGCTAGATTTATAAAAGAAGTGTATCATCCTAAGTGGTTAGCAAACACTGTTCTTGTTTTAAAAAAAAGAATAAAGAATGGAGAATGTGCGTTGATTACACTGATCTCAACAAACACTGCCCTAAAACCCCTTTGGTCTGCCTTGGATAGACGAGGTTGTAGACTCCACCGCCAGCTGTGAACTGCTCTCCTTCCTCGATTGTTACTCTAGCTATCACCAGATATCCCTCAAGGAAGATGACCAGATCAAGATGTCGTTTATCATGCCTTTCGGTGCATATTGCTATACCACCATGTCCTTTGGACTCAAGAACACTGGGGCGACCTACCAAAGGGCCATGTAGCCATCTAGATGTGCCTCGATCAATAGATAGGCCACAACGTTGAAGCTTACATCAACGATGTGGTCATCAAGTCCAAGACCGCCGATAATCTCATCGCCGACCTCGAAGTGCATCTTTGGAGTTCCATCCAGCATACTCTTGGGCTACATCATCAGCACCCATGGCATCGAGCCCAACCCTGACAAAAGGTCTCCACCATCACCAACATGAAATGGCCAACATGCATAAAGGATATATAGAAGCTTATAGGTTGCATGGCTGCTCTCAGCCGCTTTATATCATGCCTCGGTGAAAAGGGACTACCATTCTTCAAACTCCTCAAGGCCTCCGAGTGCTTCTCCTAGTCAGAGGAGGCAGAGACAGCCTTTGAGCAGCTCAAGTTGTTTCTAACGAAGCCTCCGATCATGATGGCACCTCGACCAGACAAAACTCTACTGATCTACATCACCGCCACTTCTCGTGTCGTTAGCACAACTATCGTCGTTAGCACAACTATCGCCGTTGAGTGCGAGGAGGCTAGACACGCCTATAAGGTACAATGTCTGGTCTACTTCATCAGTGAGGTCCTTAATGAGTCCAAGACTCGTTATCCTCAAGTTCAGAAACTGCTATACGCTATTCTGATCACGTCGTGCAAGCTTCGCCATTACTTTGAGTATTACAAGATCATCGTGGTCACTGAGTTCCATCTGGGGGACATTCTCCGCAACAAAGAGGCCAATGGCCACATCATCAAGTGGGCTATCGAGCTTGGCACTTACTCCATCGAATTCAGAAGCAGGCTTACCATCAAGTCACAGGCGCTCACTGAATCTGTCGTTGAGTGGACCAAGATTCAAGAGCCCATCCCCGCTACTTGCCCCAAGCACTAGGTGATGTACTTCGATGGTGCTCTCAAAATCAATGGTGTCGGTGCTGGCATCTTATTCATTACTCTGACCAAAGACAAGCTCCAACAACACCACCGAATATGAAGCATGTCTCCATGGTCTCTGTATAGCCATTGAGCTTGACATCAAATGCCTCATGGTATATAGAGACTTTGCACTGGTCATCAACTAGCTCAACAAGGACTAGTCCTACTCTAGTGAGAAGATGGACGCATATTGTGCCGAAATCAGGAAACTCGAAGGGAAGTTCTACGATATCGAGTACCACCATGTGGTATGAGATCAAAATTAGCTTGCCGACAACCTATCTAAGATAGGCTCTTTTCGCGCCATGATTTCACCTGGGGTTTTTGTTCAAGACCTCTTTATGTCGTCTATTAAGGAAGAGAAGGAAGTTCAAGAAATTCCCCCCACCGGCCACCGATTGGAGGGAACAGTTCATCAAGTACCTCACTAGCACCAACGTACCCGCCGACAAGACTGAAACCAAATGCCTAATCCATCGAAACAAGCATTACATGCTGGTGGATGGGAACTTGATGAGGAAAAGTGACAAGGAAGGGATACTGCAGAATTGCATGACCCAAGAAGAGGGAGTGAAACTACTTCTCGAAATTCATTCTAGTTCCCACAACAACCACGCGGCCTTGAGAAACCTGGTCGGCAAAGTTTTTCGAGCTATTTTTTATTGGCCCACGGCCATCACCGATGTAGAAGACCTCGTTCGACGTTGTGAAGGATGCCAAATTTTCGCTAAGCAAATACACGTGCCAGCACAAGAACTGCAGACCATACCAGCTTTCTAGCCTTTTGCATGCTGGGGACTAGATATGATCGACCTTTCAAGCCAGTGCCAGGTGGTGTTTGGTATGTGTACGTCGCCATCGATAAGTTCTCCAAGTGGATCGAATACAAACCACTTGTTTTGGCTACTACAAAGAAGGCAGTCGAGCTCTTTGAAGATATCATCCACAGATTCGGTTTCCCGAATAGCAATATCACTGACCTCAGAACTACATTCACTGGTCATCATTTTTGGAACTTCTACAAAGACCAATGCATCTCCATCAAATACATCTCCGTTGCCCATCCTAGAGCCAACGGCCAGGTCAAACGGGCGAACGGCATGATCCTTGATGCCCTCAAAAAGAGTCTATATTAGAAAGAGGAAAAGCATCCGGGCAGATGGCTCAAAGAGATCCTAGCTGTGATCTGGGGACTACGCACTCAACCTAGTCACAGCACCGATGTGTCTCCATATTTCTTGGTCTACGGCTCAGAAGCCATACTACTAGCAGACATTGCTTTTTAAGCACCTTGGGTGGAACATTATAATAAAGAGCAAGCCGCAGCTGTTCGAACAGAGGATGTCAATAGGGCCAAAGAAGAATGCCTGATCACCTGCATCCACATAGCCAAATACCTAGAAGGCTTGTGAAGATATTACAACCACAACATCAAAGGTTGTTCATTTGCTATCGGTGACCTTGTTCTCCGTAGAAAATAGAAAACCAAAGGGATGCACAAGCTCTCCCCCTAGGAAGGGCCCTACATGGTCAAAGAGGTTACCCAACCAGGGTCTTACCGGCTATGTGACTTGGACGGAATCGATATTCCCAATTCATGGCACATCAAGCACCTTATATGTTTCTATACTTGAAACGCTCTAGATATGTACTCTCCACTCCATATTGAATGAAGTTTTTGTCGCCATAATTTGTCTCCATTATATCTCCATTACGGTTTAATCTCCATTTGCGGTCGCCAGCTCTAAGCTACTACTTAACAAACTCCAATACGTGATCTCCATAAATGCTCTGCCACATTTCTCCATATCTCCAAGATATTTCACCAACCACCGAGCAGCACACGTTCTGCTCTGTGCTCTATGGAGAAGACCTAGTCTCCAATCTCTCCCTACACGTGTTATGGGCTCTGCGCTCTATGTTATGGGTGGTCGGTTGTGGTTCCTTGGTCACCCCTGTTCCTCCTACACGTGCATAGGCTCCGCGCTCAACGTTATGGAATACAGGCTAGCCAAGGCCAAGAGCCTAGTAAAGAACTAATTACTCGGATGCTACTTATACTACGTATAATCATGTTACGGTTAACACTACAATGATTTTTAATGAAATACTGGCAAACTACATAGACATGCACATGTCACTTTACAACATTTATACATATACATAAATGATTGTCTATGCCCTCACGCGTTTTAACTATCCTCTCTAGCTGTTATAGATTACTCTCTGCATAGGTCATTTGGCTTGGCCATCGCCGTCCATCTCACCAAACAGGTCAACATCGCTGACTAGTTTCTTCACTGTGTCCTCCACCTCATCTTCTAGCTATGGATGCTCCATCGCGCCTGTCCCTCTAGTGAATCTGGCCCCTATTGCTTGAAGATCAATGACAGGGTAGTGGGACCGGACCATCGCTAGAGCATGTGTAATGGTAGTGATGGTGGCATCATGGTTGAAGCTTTTGAAGCTCTCCCACACTGCCTTGCACCTATCGATGATGGTGTCCGGACACGACAGCCTACAATTGGGCTGACGAGCCACCTTCATGTCGACACAGTCGAGCACTGGCTTAACTCCGGCAACTACGGCATCGAGCTTGTTCCTCTAGGTTCTGGCCTCCTGCTCCAGCACATCGAACTGCACCTTGGCCTTCCGACAGTAGTCTGCAGGCATCACAAGGATCTGTCAAACAAAATAAATCACTTCAGCAGTAACTCCAACCACGAAGTACTCACCTTTCAGCTCCTCGGCCATCTTCTTTGCTCGTCCAGTCGCTTTCTTCTCCTCCTAGAGTTGACCGATGACTTGGCGCAACTAACCAAGCTTCGCATCTTGCTCTACAAGCATAATGGTCATCAGCAACAATATGACTGTTCAACAATGCAAAGCAAATTCGTCGATACGCCATACCTTTTTTCTGCTCGGAGACATTTCTGAACTGCTCAGATTTGTGTTCCAGCTGCTCGAAAAGACTTGTCAGCTACTCAGAGCTGCCTTGCAACTACTCAGACATGGTCGCTAGCTGCTCAAATAGGATGCCCTTCTGGTATTCCAGATCCCACACGTTGGATTCAGCAAGATCACGCTCGCGCTAGGCCTTCTAGATGTTTTTCTCCATTAGCTTCACCGCCTCCTTTAGATTTTTGTTCTCCTTGATGAGGGGCTCCATCCTCTTGATCAGTTGTCGCTGTTGTTCGATAGTTCATGCTATGCCCTACAAAAGCAACAAGATTATGAAGAACTCCAATCTCTGATGACACAAACAGACATAGCCAACGCAATACTAACCTTATTCTGCTTCATCACCATGGAAAGGGTGGACTCTAGCCTTCTAACTTCCCTAGTGGTGTCCCCTTCTTTCATCACCACAACTTCATCGCCCCGCTTGTGGAGGATCCAAATAGCTTGAAGGCAAGCTTCCTCATGCTCAATCTCTTCCGCTTCGTCCTCCTCCATAGCTGGGGGCACCACCAGGGAGCTTGGTGGCCACACAGCGTGTCTGACCACACCCTTCGATGCCTTAGGGAGCACCGTCTATTCCTCTAGCACCACCAGCTTCTTCGCTCTAGACTCTGGTGCAGCGTCGACAACTCTAGCTTCTACCTTCGAAGACCCAGCGGCTCTTGCCGCTGCCTCAAGCACCAAGCCAGCTCATTTGCCGTCGACGCCAACTGTTCTCCACCACCAAATTCATCAACAGTGGCGGTTGACTCCTCCATAGGCCGCTGAGCACACGGGGACTCTAGGACTAGGTCTACCGGCATTACTTCCACGCTGGGACCAGCCCCCAACTCCTCGCCAGTCTGGACGGATGGATTCAAATCCTCTGTACGTCTCACTCTTCATTAGATTAGCTCATCAATCATCAAAAGAGATAAACATACGATAGCAAAATAAGTCCAAGGCAAGGATACTTACGTGTTGGCCTCTTAGTACACTTTTCTGAATCGGCGATGCCTACCCGAGCCCCCAGGCGTGGCCCTAGGGTCGACCCGCGTGCCCTAGGATGGAGGTCTCATGGCCTCCACTGTTGGCCTCTATTTCGCCTGCTGCTCGGGGACTTCCTTCCCTCCCTTTGATTGTACCTCCGTGTGCGTGTCGCGTGGAGGTGCTTTAGTGAATTTCGACCACTCGGACATGCCGCACTCTATGTCCGAGTGGTTTGGTCACCGCCAAGTGAGATGCTACCCGGCTTATGGGGAGCAACACCCGCTGTCTTCCTCTTCTTCTGGGCTAGCTCATCTGCTGCTGCCCTCTTCCCTTGGACTTTCTGCAAAACTAGGGCAGGACTCTCAGTTCGACCAGCGTCCGTGCCTCCGGACTCCGACGAGGCTCTGACAGCACCTTCCTTAGGCCAAGTTGTTGGCTAGGCATCCACTGCTTTTGGCCAATTGCTCCTTAGCATGGCCGAGAAGTACGCCGCTCGTTCCTGCAAATTGATCTTTCCACAAGTGAATCAGTTCACTGCTCGACAATGCTACAGGATAAAAAGGATCAGGATCAAACAATTGAGACTTTTACCTAAGGAGGCAGGTTCATGCTGTTAAAGGCTCTCATCTGCCCTGACACGCTGAATGAGACATTTGGAGTGAAAAGCCCTATGATCCGCTCTAGCACATCATCCTTTGATAGCCTCTTCGACCTCTCCCGGGTGCCGTTGGTGTCCCTCTTGAAGTCAAAGCCCACGTGGGCCCTCTCCTTGCAGGGCTAGACACGGCGCACTATGAAGCTCGCCGTCACCAATCCACCATTCATCTTCATGCCCTTTATTAGGCTAAGGAGCTCCCTCACTTGCTCCATGTCAGCACTGCTCGGCCTCTCCGACCAGCTCCTCTAGTTCTTCGGAACAAGGTCAACGTCGCAGCGGATGGCGGGATGGCTCTGCTTCATGTAGAACCACCTGGCATTCCACCCCTTCAGTGAGGTGTTCAACGGTATAGTGATGTACTCGCTCGCCATTCCACCACAGAGTTGAAGATAAACACCACCGACCACCTTGGAACCGCCACCACCTTTCTTCTTCAGCCAAAACAGATGACGGAAGAGGTTGAAGTGGGGAAGAACTATGAGATATGCCTCATAGAAATGGATAAAGATAGAGATGTGCAAGATGGTGTTTGGGTGGAGATTGCATAGACTAACTCTCCAGAACTCCAGCAGATCCCTCAAGAAAGGATGAATGGGAAATCCTAACCCACGCTAGAAATAATCTTTAAAAACTACTACTTCGTTAGTATGCGGCATCGAGAAGGGCTCATAGTTGGCTGGCCACCATCCGGCGGTGACACAGTTAGAAAGAATGCCCGCCTCCACCATCCTATTGATCTCCGCCTCCCCCATGTTCAACGGCACCCACTCATTGTCATGGCTGGCTCTGGCGGTCGCCTTCTTTGGGTTTCTAGCTCCCCTCTTCGGCGCCATCCCTCAGATCTAGTTTGGGATTGGCGGCGGACACTCATGTGAATATGAATCTAGAAGCACGAGGGCTGAGGAGGAAGACAAAGGGGCAAAGTGGCAAAGGTGGGAGCGTGGAGTGTGGCAGTACAGTTATAAAGCACTCCCCCCACCTTTCGCATTCGAGGGTTTTTGGGAAACTGCTTCACGATTTGTACCTCTCCGAATTCTCCACAACAGTGTGGTGGGCTGTTACCTGGGCTTTCACGCAACTGCAGCCTGTATCGTCCATTTGTCACCATAATTTGTTATTGCTCACCAAATATTCACCGACTTCTCTGCCATCTGTTACGGCTCAGTAATTACTACTATGCAGTCTTTACTCTAGTTTTTTCTCCACAATTTGATTTCTCTAAGGTTTCTATTTTAGGCTTGGGGACTGCATCATCAGTATGACTTGGTTCCTCGCCACACTAGAAACTTTTTTCTATTGACTGTTGTTTCTGACCCTGGCACCACGTGACCACATCACCTACTGTAAGGCTCGGGGACTAAGTGGGCACACTTCACCTTGCGGTGAATGTGCATTTCTCATTTTAGGGCTATGCCTAAGGACTGACTACCTGCTTGGCTAGTCTTCTGCAATTCTTCTACTTTGGACCCTGGCACCATGTGACTGCGTCACCTACTGTTAGGCTCGGGGACTAAGTGGGCACACTTCACCTTGCGATGAGTGTGTTTGCTTTAATCTAGAAGACTCCACACCTCCTGAAGTGGAAGAAGACTTTCTCCCTTTATCGTGGTCGGACTCTAAGTGGGCACACTTGGTCCACTATGAGGAAATTTTTTATTTTGATCTTGAGCTCCTTACATCCTTATGGCAAGCCTTACTTGGGATACACTACTTGGCGATGGTTCACACTGCTCGGTGATGGTTCACACTGCTCAGCGATGGTTCACACTGCTCGGTGATGGTTCACGCTACTCGGCAATGGTTCATAACTGATTAGCGATGGTTCACACTGCTTGGTGACGGTTCACAACTGCTCGACAACTCATCACGGTGGTCGGACCATGAGTCTCACTGCTTAGCTTTATTCACGCCTACTTGGACAAGCTCAAGACGGCATTGCACAATGAATACAAGGCACTCAGGGACTAGCTGTAGGGGGTATGACCCTAGATACCCATGATAGACCACATGAGCTACACCCCCAGGGGTGGCCCAGCGCACAAGATGAAGCCTTGTGGGGCATGGCACTGCTCTGCGTGTCCCACAAGACACCGGGAAGATATCCTAAAGATACTATGAGATCTATTAGGATACGTATAATCCCATGATTCCTGTAATATGTTATTACTTTCTAGTTATCTCCTAGATCTAACCGACTTGTAACCCTGCCCCCCTAGACTATATAAGGCGGGCAGGGACCCCCTCCAAACACACGCAATATCATACGATAGCCAATACAATTCAACAGACCACAGGAATAGGGTATTACGTCATGTCAATGGCCCAAACCTGTCTAACTCTTGTGTCTCTATTGCCTTCTTATTCTCGATTACACACATCTCTGCCGATCAATCTACCTTTGTGGGATACCCCTCGGAGGACTATCGACGATATTCTGTCGACAATTTCTTTATTTGCTTTTTTCCTTTTTCTTTTTATAATAAAAATACAGGTTTTGGGCGGGTTTTGTTTGGCCGAACATCCTTTTCCATCTTTTGATTGGAAATCTTGCTGTGAACTACATCTCAAACTTCACAAAGTTAGTATATGTAACCAACACTTTGTCGTCAATTTGACCAAAGGTCCTATTTAGATCCTTTAATGCTATTATATTAGTAGCAGTATCAAAAGGTGTTGGGGACCAACAATAGGGTACCCAAAGAGGAGGAGCTAATGACCGTCAACATTGATTCATCAGCGCAATTGAGAGCACGACTACACCGCATACTGGGTCACTCCTCGTCTATCCACCAAGACCATGGGACCCACCTCAAGCTAACTCCCGAGGGCTGGCTCCACCTCGTTTGACATCTGAGGGTAGACTCTATCTCGCTCGACCCCTGAGGGTAGGCTCTACCTCACCCGATGTCTGAGGGCAGACTCCATCTTGCCTGACCCCCGAGGGCTGGCTCTGCCTCGCCTGACATCCGGAGGCTAGCTCCACCTCGCTCGACGTCCGAGGGTTGGCTCTGCCTCTCACGACATTCAAGGGCTAGCTCCGCCTCGCCCGACGTCTGCGCGCTGCTCCTTCATAACTATGCGCGTAGATAAGGCAGGGCACTCAAGTCAACCGCAATACAGAGGACCATACCCTACACGCCTATAGAAAGGTACCACAATACCGAGGACCATACCTAGGCATGTCAGAGCCCAAATAGTGTTGTAGGTGCCGACATTTATCTTACAGTGTTGTGGGCGCTGCCATTTGCCCTTAGGCACAGATCCTGGTGGAAGCATACGACAACCACTATGGTCCAGGAGGAAACTCGCATCATCTATAGTAACGAACATGCAGTCACTGCGCCATCTGCTCCCCATAGGGTTGTGGATCAAAACCCTTGTCCGTCGCACTGACCATTGGAGCAGGATGGGATGTGACCACTTGCTGACAAAGCCAAAACATGGCATCATCAGCAGACAGATGCCCAGCACAGCCCTATCTGGATCAGAGGACATGCATCCAGCATGGAGCTACCCCTGGCACCATCTACCATGTCAGCGGGGCTCGCTCAGAGGAAAAGGAAGACCCGACATCTTTGAAGGACCTCCTTTGCCTCTATTTTTTCTTCTTTCTCCCATATGTAATCCTTGCTTCCCCTTGGTCTATAAAAGGGAAGGCAGGACACCCCACTAAGGGGACCGATCAATTAAACATGCCACGCAACACATCACACATAGCTAAGCAGCAATGAAGCTCTCGGCATCCATTCGACCTTTCCATCAAAGACTTGGGACCTATCCCTCTCTCGCCCGTTTGTAACCCCTACTATGAACTTTTTAGTTATTTACACCAAAATTTGGAGAAGAGTGTGGGAACTCATAGGCTTCCAAGATTGTTCCAATTAAGGAGTTGATTGAGTAAGGATTGATATCTACTAGGCCGAATGTGACACTGGGATCGGTTCTCTCCGAATGATGTCAGTAGATAACGATGACAAGATATGATTGGCATCGAGATACATATCGGACTCAATAAAAGGGGAAAGATTAGAGTCCAAGTTACCTTAAAATAGGAATGTTTTCTTCGTACCAAAGATTGTACTAAGTCATACTCGAGTAGGATTCGTTTTTAGGCTCTGGGTATAAATACCAAACCCCGGCTATTGTAAAAGACACACAATCAATCAAATACAAGTTACTTACTTTTTCGCCTCTGGCCACCTCTTAGGAGTAGGAGTAGAGTAGATCTCAGCGAGTTCTTCAACAAGTATGGCTGCATCGATCCGGTCAACCTCCACTTCTTATCTGTAAGTACCGTCATAGCTTATACCTCTATTCGTACGGCTGCATCAATCTGGTCGACCTCCACTACGACTCTAGTATGAGTTAGTTATCGACTCTTGTCTAGTTCAAGTATGGCTACATCGATCCGGTCGACCTCCACTGCTCGAACTAGATTAAGGTCAAGTTATCGGCTCTATCTAAGGGTGGTGTTCCTTCAGATAGATTCATTAAGTTACCAATATTGCTTGTTGCTTCCATTATCTATTTAATTACAGCAATATCACTTCGCCCAATTAGGATTGATCTAGATTGGCCTTATATCCTTTTTAACCTATCATTTGTTAATCTAAACTGATCTAATCTGCACTTTAAACGATGAGTTATGTTTTATCGGTTGTTTTACATCAATCTCGATCGTGCATAGCGTGCGGTTAAGGCAAGTTTAATCTTGAGTAGACTCTATTGGTTAGCAAAAACCATTCCATGGCCCGTTATCACAGCCTATGTGATTCTGCCTCACACCCCACTTGTAGCACCGTGGAGTGGGGATCATTATTTGGTAGATCTGTTCCTGAGAGGGCATGACCTTAACTGTGCGCTATGCCTGAATCGACTGTTTTAGCCAATATCAAGCGCTTTCACGAATAGTTCGAATCATGAGATCATTGAAGTAGCAATAGGTTGAAAGATGTGTTAGCCCCATGATCTTATTGTTGTATTATGGCCTGCATGATTCTGCCTCATGCCCCACTGATATTAGTAATAAGTTGGGGTCGTTGAGTCTATTGGCTCTGGCTTTAGCTCAGTATGAGGACCTTTTCTAGCTTGTTAGAGGTTACCTTTATGGCACAAGAGAGGCTCCAGTTTGTATGATCTCGGCCTACCAAGAGGGCGTACTTTGGTTTCTTGGTATTTTGTTAGTCACTCCTTGGAGGGGGCTCATGCTTATTGATGGGGAAACCTTAGCGGCCCTAACTTGTTAGACGAACCTCTGAAAGGCTTTATAGTGAACCCTGCCGACCTTCCTTGGTAGTGGGTCAAGATGTTGGCCACCTTGGGAGAAAGGGTAAATCACGACTCACAGTGAAAGTGTACAACCTCTGTAGAGTGTAAAACTGGTATATCAGTCGTCCTCACGATCACGAGCGGCCTTGGAACCCTTACGGGATAGATGATCACTAATGGTTACTGATGATGAACACTAATGATATGGATGATGAAGATGCTCACTAATTATTACTATTTATGCTATTCATTATTCATGTTTATCTGATCATGTGCTTATGGGCTTGCGATAAACTTGTTGCTACTCAATTGCTAAAAGATGACTCATTAAAAGCTAATCGCAGTTAAACCAGTGTCAGCCTTTTGAGCCTCATGAATCCCATGTTATATTTGTTGAGTACGACATGTACTTACGCTTGCTTTACTTTTCAAATATTTGGATGAAAATCCCGGATGTGTACCAGATTGCTAGAGTTTGGAGTAATTAGGCTTGTGATCAACCAGTCAGTTGTCCCTGTGGATTTGGAGTCTTCGCCTAAAGATCGGAGTTGTCTTTCCGCTGTCTATACTCTGAGGTTATACTCTTTATACAAATACGTTATGTATTTAAGCATTGTCTTTTGATATTACCCTTATTTGTAGCTATATGTGAGATTTGACTTCCTGGGATCACATATGGTGCGTATCTGGTTTTGTTCTGAAAACCGGGTGCTACAAAGTGGTATTAGAGCAATGCTGACTGTAGGACGCAAGCCTAGTAGAAACTAACCGTCTTAAGGTTTTGAAATTGCTATAAAATCCTTGTTTTATAAATCTTGATATTTTTTTCTCTACTATATATCTATCATTGATATTTATCTCCTCCTTGATGCTTGTTTTAAGCCTTTGTTCTCATCTCCACTCCTTGATTTGACATGCTTTTAGAACTGTCCCTCATCACCTTCTTGTGTAATCTAAAGATGAGTCTTAGGATTGTTACCCCTAGTATAATGAGGACGATAGTATCGGAAATTGAGTCAATGATTGAGTTGTGCACCTTTATTGCTTTGTTGAATTGTCATGGTGCTTATGCTTGATTTGAAACTTTGTAATGATTGCAATGATCTTGTTGGGTGTTTCCACAATTTCATTTAGTTTATAGGCCTAAGGCATAAGGATTAATGTAATAAATAGATGGGTTTCGCTTATCTCCTGTTTTTTCTATTCTGTCCTTTGGGAGCAACCTGTCTTTATCAGTTTATATCTCTGTTCTTGGATGACCAAAAATTATGGAAAATTTCTGAACAATAGTACACTTCCATATCTTTCTTTGAGCACAAGAATTATACTGATAGCTATTTTGGTTATGGAGATACGAAAATCACAAGGCGATGCATCTGTGCTGTTGGGAATCTAGAGTAGTTTCTGTTGTGCATGATTTTCGACCAAGTTAACTGCAGAATTTGGAAAAGTGTTCTATAAGGAAGTTGTGGAGAATTTTATACGCTTTCCAACGGTATAAGCTACAATATCATTGTATTAACAGAATGAGAGTTACAGCTATTTTATTGCGCTGCTGTTTTTCTGCTTGTGAGGAATTTCAGATTTCTTGTTCTTGCCCCTACACGAGAGTATCAATGTGACGATAGAATGTCTTGAAATTAGTTAGGTCATCTAGGAGAAGGTGCAAGCTACCCTTTTTGTGTTCCCTAGTTGATCTTTTCTTAAGGAGGGTAGCTAAGTTGAAGGATTTATAAGATGAAGTTTCTTACATTATAACGTTTCGTTTAGAAGTATTAGTTATCTCAGGGGTTTGGTGTTCTCTTGTCTCAATTGCCATCAATCCTATCTTGTCGTCTCTTGAAGCTACAATTAAGGATGTTATGAATGACTGAGTTCTAATTCATACATGTTGAAAACAGATGGTTGCTACCAGGAGAAGTGCTTCACAAGGTGCTAGAAGGAATGCTGCCAATTCTAATCCACCGCCATCCAATTCCCCATCTATAGAGTAAGCTTTGATAACGTAGACTCAGTTATTATAGACTATTGCTCAAAATGTGTTGAACAACCTACATCAAGCACCACCTATTGACAAGCGTAGTGAATTTATGAAGGGACACCCACCGACATTCTCTCATACAAGCAAACCACTAGAAGCTGATGACTGGCTTAGAGCTGTGGAGCGACAATTGGACATAGCTCAGTGTGATGACCGTGAAAAGGTGCTTTATGCTTCTGGCCAACTGCAAGGAACTGCCCAAGACTGGTGGGAGTCATTTGAGTATGGGCGTCCCAACAATGCTCCAGCTATCACCTGGCAGGAATTCAAGGATAATTTTAGGTCCTACCATGTCCTGTTAGGTGAGGTAGAACTTAAGCAAGAAGAGTTCCTTAACTTGAAGCAAGGATCTATGTCAGTGTGTGAGTATCGTAACCGGTTCACTCAATTGTCACGCTATGCTCCAAAAGAGGTGGATAGTGATGCTAAAAAGAAAAAACGCTTTCTGAAAGGACTGAATGATGGTTTGCAACTACAGCTGATGACCGTGGTGTATGCCGACTATCAAACATTGGTGGATAGAGCAATTGTAATTGAGAACAAGCATCGAGAGATAGAAGAGAAGAAGAGAAAACGTGACCTTCAACGCCAATTAAGAAATACTCGTCTCTGTTTCGCTACACAACCAGAATATCAGTCACACCCTATGGATTTGCTTGAAAGTAATGATCAAGATCAGTATCATCAACCTAATGATGAAGTGCAACATTTTAGTTCTCAAGAGCCATGTCTGTCATCTCCCACTATCACCTTGATAACAACAAATATTTCTACTAGTAAGGAAGGTTATGATTGTGGTGAGATTGAACACTGTAAGAACGATTGTTTTGAGAAGTTTGCTGAGAGTAATCGAAGCTAGAATCAACAGCAGTAGGAGTCAGAACGGAACGTCCATAAGGAGCAGGTGCAAGGCAATAAATTAAAGCGAAACTACATTCAAGGCTGGTTGAACAATGGATCTGATTACCACTCATGGAGCTAAGGAGGTTGTTTATGGTTTGATTACAGTAAGTTCAGACACTGCTATGGTGTTATTTGACCCTAGTGTTTCACATTCATTTATCTCTAGGGAATATATAGAAGAGCATAAGATGACTATGCTTCCGATGAGGAAACCCCTAATAGTTAACTCTCTAGGAGGAGAAAAGAAGGCAAACCACTTATGCCCAAAAGTTAGTCTTAACATAAAAGGGAAGAACTTCGAGGCAAACCTTATAGTCTTGGAGTTAATGGACATTGATGTTATCCTTGGAAATGGATGGTTATCTGCTTGTAAAGGAGTGATTAAGTATGCCCAGCGTTCGGTGCTTCTAACCACACCGTCAGGAGAAAGAATTGAGTATAAAGGTATTCAACCTGCACCTGAGGAATACGAGAATGAGCTATTAGAAGGTGCATCCTGTGAGGATAGTAAAGTGGACTGTGAGTTTTCAGATGTCGGTGTAAAGGAGCAAACACCATTGGAGGATCTCAATACGAGATACAATCATGTTTATGTAGATTAGCCAACCAGGATCTTAGAATGGCTCTTAATGAAGGATGTAACTTGGAAAAATGAGGATCGAATAAAGGCAGAGTATTTCTATCTCTTAGTCGACGTCTTCCGAATCTTGAGGACGAGATTCATCTTAAGGGGGGTAGAATTGTAACACCCTAAAATTTGCAACTTTGGAAATAGGGTTAAAATGATTTATTTATGAATTTGTGTGCTCATGAAACATAGGAAAATAAAAAAAATCCTTAAAATAAAATTCGTCATAGGGCTTAGCGACTTGTTTGCGCATTCATGCTGATGCATTTGATTCATTGAGATAGGTGGTTTTATCTAAAACTTCAAAATGAATTCAATTGCTGTCGAAATTTGTTTAAAATAGCTTTGAAATAAAAGAAAAACAAAATAAAAAGAGAAAATCCCTCCTTCCCCATTCTGGCCAAAAGGCCTAGCCATCCCCCTCTTTCTCTCCCCCTCAGTCCGCTCACCCTCTTTTCTCCCTGTGGGCCTAGCTTCATTTGGCGCTGAGGCCCAGCACCCACTCGTGAGACCAGCAGCAGGCCACCTACCAGCTTCGGAGCCTAGCGCGCCAGCACCGGCCCAGCAATGCCCACGCAGTGACCACCCTCCCTTCCTCTCTAACAGACAGGCAGACCCTGCGCCTTGAGCCGCTGATGCCTAGGACCCGCATGTCGGCGTTGTCCTCCACCTTCAACCCGTGCCCGGACAGGACTCTGCCCAAGTAGGGACTCTGCCTCCGCCCCGATTCCTCACAGCTTGACGTGACCCACACGCCGAGCTGCCCTATAAAACCCGGATGCCTGCGTCGTAACCCGCTGCCTCCATCTAGCCGCTTTGGAGCCACCTTCGTGCCCAAGCCGCTGCCCGAGAGCACCACAAACCCTAGGTAGCCGCTGCCGCCATTTGGTTTGCTGTCGCATTGCTTCGTCGACTTGCCCAACCGCCTGCCTTGCTTCATGTGAAGGTAAGGACACCGCCTGAGACGCGCGCTCGTTCTCTCTCGCTCTCTGTCACTTTCGCGTCGTCGTCGGATTTGCCGAGCCGCTCCGCCTCATAGCCCATCGCCGCCATGCCACGTAGGGCCACCCCGATGCCCTCATCAGGTTCACCATCTCCTCCGCTTGCTCCCTATGTTTTGCTCATGGTGAACCGAGGCCTCTAGGGCCATTTCCAAGTTTGCCGGCGAGGTGCTCGTCGCCGTCAATGGCACCCCACCGCGTCGCCCTTCCTGTTTCGGCCAGGGGAAGGTTACCTGCCATTCTCAGCCATCCATCTTGAGATCTAGAGCTCAGCTTAGAAGATACCGGTTCGGTCCACCATAGACCATGGACTCAATCCATGGTGCCACGCCAGCTGATCCACCGTGAACCCGCCAATCCACAGCCGCCACGTGGCATCCACATGGAGAAAGACCAGGTCAAACACGCCGGACATGGCACTTTTGCGAAAAGCCCTCGGTTTTCTTCAAAACAACCTACAGTCCAAAATATGTTTACAGATTTTGTTTTCTTCATTTGAAAGTGTATTTTGTTTCGGTTAAGTCTAAAATACGTTTTCAGCTATTTATAGAATTGCCACTGATTTTGTTTTAGCCATAACTTCTCTGTTTTAATTCTGATTTGATCCGTTAAAATTGCGTTAGGTTCGTAATTTTATAATCTACATGTTTATACTACTGTTATATGTGTTTTCAACTTTTAAAATTCATGATTAGATTTAAACCATTATTTTATTAAAGGAAATCTTGTTTAAATCATATCTTCTACGTTTCAACTCTGTTTTAGTCCATTCAAGTTGTGCTAGATTCATTGCAATGAGATCTACGCACTAGTAACAGTGTTTACCATATTACTATTTTTGAAATTTCATGGTTTAAATCATATCTTGATTTATAATTATGCAACTGGATTTTATAAATAAAATATGATTTGTTTTACTTTAGTTTTATAATTCGAATCTAAATTTGACTTAATTCAATTTATATATACTTTTATATAGTTAAAACACATGAAGCTTATAGTTTTATATTTTCTCTTACGAGTAGATCTTTCGGTAGCCGTTTCTTTCAAATTGTAGCTTCGATTAGCGTGCCTCTAACGTCTGTGTGTTCGTAGCGAGACATAGATCCGTTTTATAAACTTTTTGTCTTGATTTTACGTTTGGTGTACTATTCTAATTTAGATCTATTGTTTGCTTCGTGTATGATTGTATGGATGCTTGTGTGGTGCTTTATGATTACGTCCAGTCGGTGAGATATACGTGGTGATCAAAAAGACGAAGAAAACGTTGAAGATTAAAGCTTACCGAAGGATTGGTGTTTTAAGGCAAGTATAGCATAGGATCTTCCTTGTTGTCGTATACACCTTTAATCATTTAATTCATACTGCATGTGTCTACATTGACTGCCACTAGGGATTTCCTAGTACTTTGTTACCTTGCACCTTGATACCTTTGGGTTATTGCATTGGGTAGTATGATGCTAGTTCTCAACTACAACCATGATTTTATAACTTGACTAATGTAATATGCAATAAACATTAAAAGATGCTTTTTAGCAACATGGAACAAGGGGGCTAGATCATTGGGTTATTTTATGGTGCTCTAGATTCCTCTTTCTAAGGACTTATCTGTAAGTGATCATCCGGGACTTACTGTACAGCTGTGAGGGTTATATGGCTTTGGCTTTAGCTCAGTATGAGAATATTTTCTAGCTTGTTAGAGGTTACCTTTATGGCGCAAGAGGGGCTCTGGTTTGTATGATCTCGGCCTACCAAGAGGGTGCACTTTGGTTTCTTGGTATTTTGTTAGTCACTCCTTGGAGGGGGGCTCATGTTTATTGATGGAGAAACCTTAGCGGCCCTAACTTGTTAGACGAACCTTTGAAAGGCTTTATAGTGAACCCTGCCGACCTTCCTTGGTAGTGGGTCAAGAGGTTGGCCGTCTTGGGCGAAAGGGTAAATCACGACTCACAGTGAAAGTGTACAGCCTCTGTAGAGTGTAAAACTGGTATATCAGCCGTGCTCATGGTCACGAGCGGCCTTGGAACCTTTACGGAATAGATGATCACTAATGGTTACTAATGATGAACACTAATGATATGGATGATGAAGATACTCACTAATTATTACTGTTTATGCTATTCATTATTCATGTTTACCTGATCATGTGTTTATGGGTTTGTGATAAACTTGTTGCTGCTCAATTGCTAAAAGATGACTCATTAAAAGTTAATCGCAGTTAAACCAGTGTCAGCCTTTTGAGCCTCATGAACCCCATGTTATATTTGTTGAGTACGACATGTACTTACGCTTGCTTTACTTTTCAAATATTTGGATGAAAATTCCAGATGGGTACCAAATTGTTAGAGTTTAGAGGAATTAGGCTTGTGATCAACCAGTCAGTTGTCCCTGTGGATTTGGAGTCTTCGCCTGAAGATCGGAGTTGTCTTTCCGCTGTCTATACTCTGAGGTTATACTCTTTATACTAATACGTTATATATTTAAGCATTGTCTTTTGATATTACCCTTATTTGTAGCTATATGTGATATTTGACTTCCTGGGCTCATATATGATGCGTATCTGGTTTTGTTCTTAAAACCGGGTGCTACCTGAAAATGAGACACTCTATCTACAAGAGGGAAGATGATACTAATTGAATCATACCTCTCAAGTGTATCGATGTATGCAATGGGTGTGTATCAATTGTATGAAGGGGACCATATCACCTGTTAGATTCAGCTAGATCTCAGTTCTTTTGGCAAGGCTATGGGAAAAAAGGAAGTACCATATGGTTAAGTGGAATGTGTTGGATAAACCAAAGGATTTTGGAGGACTAGTTTCACAGATGTGAGGAATATGAATATCTGTCTTCTCTGCAAATGGATTGATAGATTGGAAAGAGGAGAGAATAGCCATGTATGCAATCAGCTGAGGAATAAATACCTAGGAAATAAGAGCATATTCGAAGTCAAGTCTAGAAGCGGATCACTGTTTTGGCATGGTCTACCGGATTGTAGAGAGAGTTATAATAGAGGTAAATGATGCTAGTGACAAGTGGTAAACAAACCAAATTATGGGAGGACAGTTGGTTAGGTGAATGCCCACTCATAATTATTTTTCATGAGCTTTATGACATCTGCTCCAAACTTGACATAAGTGTGGAGAAGGTTTTAGAGGGAGGAAAGGTTAATCTAACCTTTAGAAGATTCTTTAGACAAACCAGATGTTGTCTTACTGGAGGAGCTAGGTCCTGTTTGGATCCTATGATTTCAAACCAATATCTAGAAAGTACTTCCCATTTCATTATTAGATTACTTTCCAATTCATCTCAATTCCTGGGAACCAAACATGGCCTTAGGGAGCTGAGATTGGCAGGAGTTCAATTGCATCATGGCAGAGGCTCAGTGAGATGGGCATTAGAGAAGTCTGGAAGGTATTCAACGAAATCATTGTACAGAGAATTGAGCTTTGGAGGGGTGACTAATGTACAGCTGATGGAAATATGGAAAAGCAGAGCGCCTCTTAACGTCAAGATCTTTCTCTAGATGGTGGCTCATGTTAGGATTCAATCAGCAAGCCAACTTAAGAAGAAAGAATGGAAAGGAGGGATTCATTGCAAGCTATGTGGAAAAGAGGAAACTACAAACAATATTCTTTTCACCTGCCCTATTGCAGTTTTTGCCTAGACGTTTCTTGTGACTGTTTTTTAACCGCGTTTCCATTGTCTGGTCTGATTTTTTTGTTTCTATTTTTGCATAACAAGAAAATGCTTATCAGGAAAATTACTCTATTTTGCTGTGCAGGTATGATATGGGCGCTCAGGAAGACGAGGAATGATGTGACCTTCGGGGACAAGCTGCTCAAGGACCCAAGGGAGGCGATTTTCAGAGCAAGAAGATGATCAATCGATGGAAGGTGGCGTTGAAGGATAAGGAAGCCAGAGTGGTGGAGGAGATCCTAATGCGGGTCGCCGATGAGCTGAACGAAATCTAAATGCTCTCGGGATGGTGTAGTTTGCTGAGGAGCTGAAGTTTTAATTGGTTGAACCTGGGGCGACAACCTTTTATCTTATCTTAGTTCAGTCATTTTTGTTTGCCCTGGCATCTCTGGATGTTTTTTTTTTTGTTGAGTTACATGTCTAGTGAGTAGAGGACTAGAGGTTGAAGTTGATGTTTCCAGCAGTTTAGCTGCCTTTGATCTTTCGTTATTGTCAAATCGGTATACCCAGTCATCATAGACTCATATAAGCTTTCAATATAAACTGGGCCGTAATGGCCTTAGGTCTAAAAAGTTCACATCTACCAGAATAATCAGAAATATATTTGATCGTAAGTTATTAATCCCCTGATCATGACTTGATGATGCATACATAGCCCCGTGATTTGGTCACACACGCTGACACTGTATGCATCGTACCTACTTGTTGTACACACTTTGGAGTTTGGACGGTAGGCGGGAGAGCACTTGTATGTATAACACTTTGCCTCCATTTCCGACGCGCCTCAACTCTCAAGATACACACAACGACAACTGAAACTCGCTGAACCCATTGCGAAAAGAATTTGCAATAATCACACAATACTCTACCCCCGAATAAATAAGCGTAGCACCACCTTATATGTGATATGATTATACCAGTGATGGGTTAATTATGCAGTCGGTTAAGTGAACTGGACGTAGGAGCGGTAGTCGGTGTTGGGCCTCCAGTTCGCCGGGATGACATTGTTGGCCACCAGCGTCCTGCCGTTCTCGCTGCGGATGCGCATGGAGAAGGGGCCCCTGAGCGGGCGGTAGGAGTCGAGCCGCCAGATGGATCCCCAGGAGCGGCGCATGGGCATCCAGTAGCCCGAGTTGGCCTCCATCGCGTCCATCTGCACCACGGTGCCGGCCTTGTTGGCGTACTCCACCAGCACCGCCAGGTAGTTGGGGTTGGAGCCCGCCTCCACGTGGAAGTTGACGGTGAGCCCCCGGTTGTCGCAGGCCACCCTCCTGAACTGGATGTCGATGATGCCCGCGTGCCGGAGCTTGTCGTTCAGCCCGGGCCTCGCCATGGACCCGAACGCCGTGCCGCTCAGGTCGAAGTGGTACCTGGCCACCGGGTAGTAGTTCATGTCCGTGATCATCACCGTCTTCACCTCGCCGGAGCAGGCAGGGTTGTTCTTAGCGGTGCACCTGATCTGTATTATTAGTAGTTCAAAAGTAAGAGAACGTGAAAAGATGCTTCCGTTTGACCTCGCCAATTTTAAATGTTTAAATTCATACGTACCAAACTTAAAAATGTCGGTTTCGAGGGAAAAAGATATGGGGTACACTCTGCTAGCTAGTACATTTGACCGATCGATTTGAATTAAATGAAGCGGACAAGTGGACGGGTAATATAAACAGCAAGTTGTATGTACCTGGTAGCATGCGCCGCAGCCCTGGCCGTCCTGGAACAGGGGCTGGTTGCCGCACGACGTCATGGACATGAACGGGTACTGGTTGGTGTTCTTGAACCCGCACGCGCCGCCTGCAGAACACCGATCGGTGCAAGCACAACGACACAATGTCAGCCACCGAGCCACGGCATTGGCAAAACCGAAATGTCAGCACGACAGCATTGGTGATCGAGCGCGTACGGCACGTAGGCGCGGCGCACACCGACGATGCACGGCGCACGTCGTATAGCTAGGCACGCACTGACACTACTACTACGTACCGTTGTCGTCGGGGCCGGCGCCGTTGGGCGCGCCGTACCAGGTGGCCTTGGCCTCCTGCCAGCCGCCGCCGCGGAGTTGGCGGACGGCGGAGGTGTGGTTGTTCACCACCGGTAGTGCGCTTGCGCCAGAACGCGTGACAGCAAGCGCGGCGAGGAGCGCAAGAAGTGCGGCTGCCTGGGCGGCGGCCATTATCTCAGCTCACTATGTACCAGCAGAAGCTAACAACCTTGTAGGAGTATACGCGTTTGGCTGCTTGTGTGTGTTTTGATGGTCGAAAGGGACGAGATCACCTGTGTACTTATAGGCAAAGAGTATAAGCAGTTAGTTCGCGGCATCAATAGTCGTCGCGCCACATCGGACGTGCCGTGTTTAGAGGTACAAGATCACATGGCCACCGTACCGAGCTAATCATGGTGGAATGGAGTACTCGGTCCGCGAGCCAGTCAGCCATTACAAAAAAAAAAAAAACACATCTTGGAGTAGTAGTAGCACATGCAGGTTAGGGATAGTACGCGCGTTCAGCTCGTACCGTACGCCGGTGCGCGCGGTGCAAACCAAAGTGCCAATGATTCCCAACTAACCTCTCTGGCAGTTATCAGCGGACAGTGAACCACAAAATCGGTGAAAGTGGGCCCTACACTGCTACTAGCTGCGGTGCTGCGGCCAGGGTTGACCATTAACCAGAATTCGGCGGCCTGTTCGGTTGACTGGTTCGTATTGTTGCTGGTTCGTGAAGAAGTACTGCTGGCTGGTTTATGTGAAAGAGAAATACTGTTCCGGCTGAAAATTTACGATCGTTTACGACAAGCCACAACCAAACGAACATGCTGCCGGATCAGGATGCAAATTAAAGTTACAAACTAGACGAAGATCTAGCTAACTCTAGATTAATTAGATTGACATCTGAGGGTGCTGCGTTAGCAATCAAGACATTCGTTCGCTCACAAGCAACTGAAAACCAACGACCTGCACATCAATCTCTGAATCATGGAAATAATCAGGCATCAAATGTATCCTTCCATACAGTTGGCCTGCGTCTATTGGCTGGGAAACTTAGAGCACAAGAAACAAACACATGGTTTGATAACAAATTAATGAAAAGGCTGCATCTTTTGCAATCTCGATGGCTTAGTGCTAGTTTAAAAACACTCTTAAAAACCAATTTTTTTTTATCGTTCCTGGGAAATCGTTGCCTTCCGCGCAGCTATGTGCATCGCCTGAGCTTCAGCTATGGAGGCCCAGCCGCAATTCATTGACAGACAATGAAGGTGACAACGGTCAACCTTCATTGACCGATGTGTCCTTGTCTGCAGAATTGGAGGCGCGGTTATGTGTACTGCTTGAGACCCCGCTGATTAGCGAACCAAAGCTAAGGAGATCCAGGACACCCTCAACGGTGATGTCGGTGCATCGGAGTGGGAGGCTGGCTGCTAAAAACAAGACCTTCAACCCGACTGTCCAGGCACAAAATGTGCCGATGCAAAAGTTGGGGGATGCAAATATGGCGCAGAGTCTAGACCCTTGGGCTGTGGACAGATACAAGGCCATCTTTGTTGTGTCCTTGTCGGCCTCCAAACAGGAGGCGCTTTTCTCTGACGGCTTGGATCCGATGGCCATGGAGCTGGACCTTACTGGCTTTGAGCACGATGCTCCTTAGCCACTTAGTTCAGGGGCTGTTTTGGTGTTTGCCGCCATGCTTGTTTCTCGTTACGGTCGCTAAATAGTTCCTTTGTAATCAAAAACACGTGAGGGTTGGGGGTGCCTGGCTTGGTAATCAACAATTACCGTCAAGCTTTGTATTGTCACACTCTACTTCTGCTTGATAAAAAAAACGTGCCTTAAGGTATGATCATAAATTTTTTTTTCCTGAAAATCATTTCCACACTAGCATGTGCCGGTGGCCTAAATTCATTTGGTTGTAGTGAAAATACAATATAAGTTTTCTATTGGTGGTTAGATACTGCATGTGTAAATTGTCTTGGTGTGGTACTATATAAGTAGTTACAACTTCCACATGCAAATGTGAATGGAGAGTTGCTGTAAAACGTAGACCATGAGAGAGACAACTGCGCGTCTGACTTCCTCATCGATGCCTTAAACATCTTACCCTCGACCTCGATTATTGAGCATGTTCAGTTTATCGGCCACCATGTATTCTATGATTTGGTGGATTACATTAGCGTCAGATCAGAGACTTGCATCTTGTCAACTTCGATCTGTACTTGATCAGGATTGTTTATTATCTAACAGAGCATTCAATTATATTTTGTGACACGGGGAAAATGTCGATCGTGTCGCTGCCACAACGGCCCGGGCAGGAAACTTGGGCCTGTGCAGCCGGACATCAGTACGGACGCAAGCACATGCACAGTGGTGCAGCAGGATGCTCTTCTCCATCTTCTCCCACACAATACCCTCTCCACTTCCTCTCGACGGTGCACCTCGCTAGATTTGGCCCCTCCCGGTTGATCTGGCTTTGATGCTATCTGAGCTTTTGATCCAACCGGTGACGACAGCAGGTTGGTGCATCACTACAAAAAAAACGATTTTTTATAGCCGTCTTGTTATTGTAGACGCCCGGTTGGAGGTGTCTCTAAAGATGATTTCAAAGATGGGATGTCCTAGAAATCAACTTCTAGAGATGTTGATAAGGATCGACTCACGGAAGGATGATTGTGACGGTGGGTGGGTTGGATAAAACAAGAATCACTTGGAGATCACTCAACGAGATCAACTAGCACGAGAGGTTACTCTACGGGTTTCTGGACTAGGATAACTCAAAGATCACTCGACAAGATCAACTAGCATCGGGGTTACTCTATGGGTTTCTCAACGAAGAGTCATTTCTTGATTCTTACAAATTTCAAATCTCAACTCCCTCTCAAATGCTGGATTATATGGTTTAATTAGTTATACTAGGATCCCTCTCCTAGTTGGATGTGAATATAATATAATTAAGTGAAAGTAGAAGGAATACCATCTTAGTGGCGCATTTGAGGAGTCTCTTCCATTCTCACGCAGTCACCAACAGCCTCCACAAAAATTGTCATAACTCCTAGCTCGGAAGTCCAAAAGATGCATATATTATTTGTTGCATTGGAAACTAGATACATTTAAAATAGTATATGAATGCTGAACCCAACAAAATTTATATTAGGAAGCCATGAATCATAGCATCAATTTTGAAGCTTTTCATGGCCTTACCAGATGTTTGGTATTATCATAGAAATAGTCATTTCTAGAGGCTATTGGAAACACGATTAGCTACTAAAATCAATTTTCAGTTGTGGTTGGTAATATGACCCATCTCTCAAAAAACGCACTACAAAAAAAACTCATAAATTTTTCATATAAAGTTGAATAAAAGCATAATTTATATCAAAGTTGTAGAGCTCAAGATCTAAAACCTTGTAGTTGACTACTTTTCCATTTGAAATTGTTTAGGGGACCAAATATAAATTTAAAGTTCTAAGATTTTAAAATTCAAACGCAAAGAACCTCGTACGGAAACTTCATAACCATCATTTGTAACCCCCTTCACCGCTAGTTTTTTTTCAAAACCCAGCATATAATTCGATGTCCTCTCTGTCACCACCAGTCCGGTGTATGATCCGGTGGTGATGAAGTTGACATCACCGCTAGTTTGGCTCATCATCCAACATTCGAGGCCATTTTTTCATGAAGTTCACTCATAGCACATATTGAGGGGGGGCTTGCTTATATCATTGTATCAAAATCTTAACTTTTATATATCATTTGTAAGCTTTAATCAGAGTTGTCATCAATCACCAAAAAGGGAGAGATTGAAAGTACATCTAGCCCTTTAGTGGGTTTTGGTGAATTGAATGACAACACAATTAAAGGTCTAACAAGTTTGCTAAGTGTTGAACATTGATTTGCTTATATTGCATACACTAGAGATATGAATTGTTGTATGATTTTGAAGTGTATCAGAGGTTCACCAAGGAAAGCAAACTTAATGGTATTCCACATTGTGTTGAAATGAAAAGCTAAATATGATATATTATTGCGGAAACAATCTAGTCCAAGAAGAAGACAACAATGCAAATAGAATTGATGAAATGGCTCATATGTTATGGGATATCAATGCATCATGTGAAAGCAAGCACATTTGTGAAGGTTAAATGAGACATGAGTTTTTGCATATGAAATTGTCTCACTTGGAGAGCTTGCTCGAGAAATCAATGACGATGAAGATGGGCTTGAGAGAGTGAAGATAGCAAGGAAAGAGCTTTGAAGGACCAAGCAAGGGTGCAGGGCAAGCAACGGCTTGGGCGCCAAAGGACCAAGGCTATGGTGAAGAAGAGAGTACTTTCATTAAGTCTTGCACAAATTGAGCTATGGGGAGTCAAGTGTTGAGGAGGGTCAAATCATTATTGGATTATATGATAAATTGACTTGGTGCAATGACATGAATTTGGATTTGTTGGAATGGTTCTAAGTCACATGCTCAAGATGTTCTTGCTCAAATGGATGAGATAAATTGGTTGCTACCCTCAAAAGTGGAAGATTGCAAGAAATGACATTTGGAATGAATTGGACCTCAAGTGGTTTAATTCAAGTTTTTCATTTGGACTTGAGTTGATAGGAATGTTATACTATCAAGAGGGGTGCAACATGATGGTTATTGGCAAGTCTCCAGTTCTCAAGTAAACCCATGCATGGATTGAGAAAAAGTTGCCAAGTTTACTAACTTGAGTATGTTGACTCGGCACATACCGGACGATCCAGTATGAGCATACCTGACGGTTTAGTATGCACCATGGGCACTATTGACTGTGCATACCGAATGGTCCAGTGTGCATTAACATGGTCCAACGGATATTTAATGGCTAGTTTTTGAGTGAGGGGTATTTATACCCCCAAGCCCTCTCATTTGGGGCTGCTGACTTCAGTGCTTCCTAGAGATATTTTAGAGCCTTGTGAGACACTCCCCACACCTCTCTTTGTGAGATTAAGAAATTAGTGAAAGATCCAAGTGCTGGGTTGAGTGAGGTTTGAATTAGAGAGCAAGCCAAAACTTGAGCACTCCTGTGATACTCTAAATATTCTCTTTCCCTCAAAATGTGCAATTCCTCACAAGTAGAAGTGTGTGCAGCACCCGCACACATGCATTTGTAATTCAATAACCACAAATCAACCCTATCAAAGTTGTACTTGCAGAGCAGCCATCAATTATAAAGATCTGTAAACACGGAGCACCTTACTTCATAGTTACAGGCTTTTTGAAAAGTAGTAGCAGCCACACATATGCATTTGTCATTCAATAGCCACAAATCAGCCATATTAAACTCGTACTTGCAGAGCAGCCATCAATTATAAGGAGCTGAATGTTGCAAATCATGTTTACCATAAGCACCAACCGAAAATGTTGGAAACCATTTGAGTATAAAATTAAACAACCTAAGAAACCAAAACGACCCATGTGAATCTAAATCTTCATCGACATGTCCAAAGCACTTAAATACACTAGGATTACTAAAACCAACTATTTATTCCTCAACATCGGTCGCAAAATACTTAAGACTACTAAATAGAACCAACTATTCCTCAACATCCATCGAATTCATGATCTTTTCAGCTCCCTCCTTCGCCTTAGCTTCATTGGCCTCTAAAAATATAAGTTCAGCAGCCATCTGTCTCCTGAACTTTGGTATATCTTTCTGCAATTGACAAGACAAAATCATCGAGTTAGATCACACCGTGAAATCAATAAGGTGTCCACAATAAAAGGGAAAATGAACCTGTGTAAATTTTCTTTGGAGTCTTGTACCATTCCAAAGTTCCATGTATTTAATAGCAAATACTCCACATGAGTACCTGCACATTGAGTAATTGAGTACAATGAGACAACAGTAATGCACAGACAGTAAAAAAAATCAATATTTAAGTTTACATACCCATCAGTTTGCGTGGGAATATGTGTTTTCTGTTGTTTGACTTGCCAGGAGGAAACATTGTCGTGTAATTCGGGAATACTCATTGCTACAAAAGCGATCCCATTTATCTAGAAAGGCAAAGTGAAAGAAATATGTGTAAGCACTCACAAACTGACAATTCAGGGAATAAGTACATAGTAGACTTAGTTGTCGTACCACATTTTGTATATGACCTTGATACATGGTAGGCTTCCATAGTATTGAGTCCAGAATCTGAAATTCCTGCTTCTCAGCTCTCATAACTAGTACAACCCAATGTCGTAGGAGACCTCACTTGGTATGAACAGGGAAAAAGACCTTTGTAACGAAATAAAACTTGGATTATTATTTCAATAACATATACAATATATGTCATACTATAACCATACTATAATTTTTTTACCGTTTCATAGTTAAAAATCTCCCTTGCCGTGTGCTTGATATAGGTTTCTGATATACTAGGGTGTCATTGTCCGATGGCAAGGCACGAGAAAACATCCAACTATAATGCCCTGGGCGTATAAGCCAACTGTCTTGCACACGAGGTTGCAGTATGTATGCCGTGTAAGCATCAATAATTTGCACAAGTTCAATACAATGTATATTAGTAACATGTTTGAAACATCATATTGCAATACTACGCAGCAAAAAATAGTACAACCTCGATACACAAATACTTCTCAGTGTCTCCAATACCAGGATGTGTAAGGGGCTGCCATGTCTTTTGCCAGAATTACATCTTTACTGTTCTTGAAGGCATATTGATCCTCTTGGGATGCCCAAAGGAAATTTACATATTCTATGGCTGCATTTTCCTGCAGGGTGAAAGCTTCTTTAGGAACAGATTTTTGTCCTAGAAATAAATTAGCAAGACAAACCCTCAAATTTTATATACAATAGGATATCGCCAGATTGGCACACCTATTAATGGAAAACATATTGTACATAAAACATACCTTTCTTTTTTAAACTTGATTCTTTAACATATGTTTTGGCAATTGTTTTACCTATTTTTTTAAACTTCAGTGGAGACTTAAATTTTTTGGAAGCGTCCGCTTTCTCTTGCTTTGTTTGAACCTCCCTGCCACAGTAGGGTTAGAATCATCATTTTTAGCAGTATAATTCAATCCGTCTTCAGCACTATGCTTCAGGTCATCACTTCCATCCGTGCTATCTGATTCTGAGGTATCTGCATTTTCATCAAAGTGTCCTAGACACCTAGGAGTCATCCATTGAGCTTCCAAGTTTGTGAGGACTTCAATTTTGCCCTCCCACCCACAAGAGATATAAGAACACCAAGTGGATTGAGGAGAGTGGTTGAAACAGACCCGACTAGAGTGTACCCCAGAGTGGTCACTCACAACTTCCTCAATGGAAAGTAGGGCTCAAGTGGGAGCTCAAACTTCGGTGAAACAAACCTCATGTCTCTTTGCATTTTGAATTGCTATATTTGTCTTTCTTTAGATCTACTCGGGTTGTGATCTTTGGTGTGCAGGAAAAGTTCATATATCCATCTTCTACAAGCATACTACATCTAAGGATTAAAGATCAAGACAAAAGGAGCAAGTTCATCTCGAGGACTTCCTATCTAGTTAATATCGAACCGGTCAAATGTGAACAGGCCTTTGCTGCAAGTTTCACAATCTTGTGTTTAATTGATTTGTGTTGCAAGGTGTTGGCTCCTATACCTTTGTGGTGGCTTATATACTCTGTGTATTCTCTCAAGAGGGGTCCTAGTTCTCTTGTTTGTATTTTCTGAGGAATCGGAAATATCCCATGCTAATACCTTCCATATTTTTAAGCTGTAAATTTCTAGATGCACCTATTCACCTACACTCTAGGCGACATCCCAGTCATTTCAACATGTTTATGTATTTTATAAATTGAAATATTAATTTGATTAATGTTTATGCACTAGTTTTCCAATTAAAATCAATTTAGGTTTTACATTGGTGTTTCATAAATAAATATTAATTGGATTAATATCAATATAATGCGTTTCCAAATATAATTTGCTTGGTTTAAATATGAATCACATAGTTTTGATTTTGGTGCTCTCACAAGTTACTTTCTTTTTGCAAGTTAAAGTTTAACTATCTTAAATAATATATAAATATTTATATGACTAAGTATGACCTCAATTTTATAAATTCAAATATAACTAGACTTAACTCAAATTTTGGGTATTTATCCAAATATCCTTTACATGTTTTTATTTAATTAAAATAAATGAAGCATGTAGGTTCTCTTTCCTTTCCGCTAAGTAAATCTTTCGATAGTCATATCTTTTTAATGTTTGTTCCATTTTTGGCGTTTCTCGTGCTCTCGCAACTGTAGTATTGAGCCATATCCTTTAGAACATTGTTTCTAAAGGTTTTTCTTTTGACTCATGCATTGTTCTTAGTTGTTTCAGTTGCACATAGGGTGAAAAGAAAGATTAAAAATAAGGAAAGTATAACATGAGAACTCCTTGTTACCTAATAACTTTGTAATCATCATCTTTCCATGTGCATGTGTCTAGATTGACATACCTTAAGGATTTTACTTAGATGTTGTACCATGTACCTTGGTTACCTCTTGGTTTTACATATGGGGAGTGTGGTAGAACCGCCCGAAATAACACTCCTTCGGAGGCGCTCGTCTTCCACCAAACACTAAGCACCTCGAAAGCAAGCTATAGCGGACGGTTTCGTCGAACACACCCCAAGGGAGAACTCGAACAATCCATGTTTTTCCTCCAAGATCCTAATAATGAGAACGAGTTTACAATTCTTAGTCCATTTCATACAACAAGAGTTCTTAGAAATACATTATTACAATACCAAGTTCAGAGTGCGGAATTTAAACAGTGGAATTACAATAAACATCTAACGATAAGATATAAGGATCCGTCTATGCCCACCAGAAGAATCCTCTACACAACAGCTACTCCTCAAGCTACACCTGCAACAGGGTAGAACAAACCCTAAGTACACAATGTACTCGCAAGACTTACCCGACTAGTGAGAATAATTTCCTCACTCCAAAGGATATGATAGGCTTTATGGTTTGCTGGGTTTTCTTTTTGCGAAAAGCATTACTAGTGGTGAATCCTTATGTATGTGTTTTATTAGCAGTCATGATTAGATCATTAGCTAACCATTCTATGTAAGCACCTGTTCTACTTTCAAGCAAGAGTTGAGCAATTAGATCTATTTCACCATCTTTCATCTTCCAGTTCTTACTACGGTGCTAGATCGTAGACAAGTCGTACCATATTACATGGTGATTCGTGAATCAATATAGCCAAGCTGGGTACCCCAAAACACACGCCACACTTGTACCCCATGCACAAGCAGGACCAACCCACCACTCTCCTATCAAGGGGTCCAGGTCCCCATCCAAACTTGGACTCCAAGCCCCCACTCCTGAGTCCCAGACTCAGTGTGGTGCTTAGACCTCCACTATCCCCGCCTCCAATCAGTTAGTCTAGAAAGAACCGAAACCCACAACAAGAGAGCAATGAGCCTTCCCTACTCCCATAAACAAGTATGTGCTCAGGATAATAAGTCTGTGACCTGACTAGAATCCAATGCAATGGCTGGTCCTTAACCAACACGGATAGGGAAAATAGTGTAACCAAGCTATGCCCTATTGGCCACGGGACACAACCTCTTACACCCACCAATACCGATACCATATCGCTGCCCGGTCTCTATTTCTTTTCACCATTTTATCATGAGGGTGATAATAATAATCACCTATTGTGAGTAATAGTAGGTTACTCACGCTACCGATAGCCTAAGCATAGCAGCTACTCGACCTATGCTAGTAGGACTCATAGGTAGGTTATCTATGCATGTAGTTTCAATATAAATCCTAGAACGTAAATGCACATCACATATATATATCTAGTAATCATTCAAAATAAGGGTTATGCACCGAGGCTTGCCTTGGGCAGTCACGATCTCCGCCGGTCACGATCTCCGCTAACTCGTTCTCTACATGTATGCAATGATGATGCAACACTTAGCATTTCGGCAACAGCAAATCTTAAAATAAGAATACACATGGTAAGCTACTAAGCTAGCTCTAATAACTAATATGCTAAGCTAACTATCATCTTCATCAAGTAAAGTGTTGGGTTCAACTAACAAACACCTAGCTTTACAAATGAAGGATACATCTTTATTTATACTAATGATTTAATGTATATTTGAAACAAAGAGCATCTAACTACCCTTATGTTAAGTCTATTCTAAAGCTACAAAATTACAGCGAGCTCATAATAATACAATGAACCTACTGTAAAAATTTGAGGGTTTTTTCTATCACCAATATACCACAAAAATTCCTACAATAATTAATTTAATAATATTAAGCACTCTTAAATGATTTAATAACTCCTAGTATCAACAAGTATATATATGAACTAAATACACTAACAGATAGAACATAATTTTAGGAACTTAACAAAAATTGGTTTCATAATTTTTTGATACCTACATTATTTTATATTAATTACCAAAGTTTAGCTCAAAATTAAAATGAAAAGCTATTTCTATTCTCCACGAAAAAACTAAACTAAATTCGGCCCAACGTAGCCCACGCGGTGCAACGCGCGCGTGAGCATGCGGCAGCCCACAGGCGAGGTACGGCCCATACACGGAGGCCGCCCGCGGCGAGGAAGCCTGCGCGCGCTGGCACTCTTGTAGAAACACCCCTCGACTACAAGCAAAACAACCCACAGTCCACATTACTATTTCTACAAACAGCGACTTTGCAACGAAATCCTTAGATCTTTCTCCTCTTTACAATGGCAAGGCCCTCGGCCATCCCCACACGCGTCGGCATGACGAGCGGTGGCACTAGCACTTACGCTGGCCACACGGGACCCACGCTAACCTATCTGTGAGGCCGACGCTCACCTAGGCGCGCACGGAAGCAGGTGGGAGGCACGGCAGGCGCGACCGCAGCACCATTAAGGTGAGACGACGGTGTAGGGCAGCCCATGTGCGTACTAGGACAAGGCAAGTGGTAGGAGCACAGTGTCACAGTGGCGTCGGTAGCGTCAGCGTCAGCCGAGACCTAGCCAGGCCAGAGGCGGCCATGGTCGTCCGCGCGCGGCAACACGCACACGCACACTCGCGACCAATGTGGCGACACCAAGCGCCCGAGCGTGGTGACCGTGGCCACGCGGCCAACTAGCCCGAAACCGTGACACGCACAAATTTTAAAGCACAAAACACAGACGGTTGCTCCTAAACCTAAACCATCTTCACCATGCCCAAGATAGCACATGAGACTACCAAACTGAGCTATAACACTACACCACTCCTTAACCCAATCTCTCACAATAAATTGCTAAACATAGCAGTGTCTAACTATTGGTAGACTTAAAAATTTCTAAGTTTTTGAGCTGAATTTGATTTCTATTTGCGATTTCTAAGCTAGTGGAGATATTAGCTAGTAATATTATTTTTTGACCGCAAGTATTTCACTATCATCTACAAAGTTTGTACTTCAAACTTTATTTAAGTATCACATACATGTTCCATAGTATTTTTGCTTAATAAAAATTGGTTTTAAACCCTAAGTGGTATAACATGACTATTGAATCAACTTTCATTTCGTATTTTAGTTTATCATTTCGAGTTACAGAAATTGATCTACACACTTTATCACATTCATTAACACATAAATATGATGCTCATAACATGTTTTAGTAAATGATTTATGATGTAACACCAAGGGTGTTACAAATCTACCCCCCTTAAACAAAATCTCGTCCCAAGATTTCATGTGCCTAGTGTGGGAAAAGAGATAAGAAATAATTTCTGATTTAAAGAATTACCTCGATGAACTAGAAAGAAGGTGGGGATAATGCTTCAAGATATATCATTCTTGGTCCCACGTTGTTTTGTCCTCCGAGTGATTTTGCCACTGAACTTTATAAAACTTTACCACATTGTTTCTAGTCACTCTTTCTTTTTTATCTAAGATCTTGACAGGATGCTCAATATAAGATAAGTCGAGCTAGAGGGGAAGCCCTTTAAAATTTCCAAAGCTTCATCAGGAACCCACAAACATTTCTTTCACTAGGAAACATGGAAGATATTATGCATTGCTGACAAAATATCCAGGAGCTAGATACAGTAGGCAGCAGAACCACACCGGGCCAAAATCTTGTAAGGTCCAACATAGCGAGGGGCTAGCTTTCCCCAAACACCAAAGCGATGCACCGCTCTCATGGGTGACACTTTGAGATACACATGATCACCAACTTCAAATTGCAAGGGCCTTCTTCGCTTGTCTGCATAAGTTTTCTGACGGCTTTGACCTGCCTTCAAATAGCTCTAAATAATACTGACTTGCTCTCGAGCTTCTTTGATAAAATCAAGCCCAAAATATCCATGATCACCCACCTCAACCTAGTTAAGAGGTGTTCTACATTTCTTGCCATACAGGGCCTCAAAAGGTGCCATACGAATGCTTTCTTGATAGCTATTGTTATAAGAAAACTCAGCTAGAGCCAAGCATTTGTCCCACTTTTTTAGGAAAATAAATGGCGCAAGCTCTCAACATATCCTCAAGTACCTGGTTTACCCTTTCTATTTGGCCATCAGTTTGTGGATGATAAGCTAAACTTCTAAGGAGGCTAGGACCAAGACATTCCTAGAGTTGCTCCCAAAAATGAGAGACAAAGATTTACCCTCTATCAGAGACGATAGTAAGAGGAACTCCATGCAGGATCACAATCCGGTCAAAATACAACTTGGCATACTTCTTGGCTGAGTATCTGGTATCTACCAGGAGAAAATGAGCAGACTTAGTGAGACGGTCCACAATGACCCAAATAGACTCATACCCCTTGGATGTGCGGGGTAAACCCACATAAAGTCCATGAAAATATCCTCTCATTTCCAAACAGGGATAGACAAGGGCTACAAAAATCCTAGTGTATGCATATGGTCTGCCTTAACTCTTCCACAAGTGTCGCATTCCGTAATGTAATTGGTAATATCCTACTTCATATTTGACCACCAATACAAGTGGTGCAAATCATGATACATCTTGTTACTTCCTGGATGGATGGACAACTTAGAGTTGTGAGCTTCATCCAAATTTATTCTTCTAAGCTCCTCACTTGATGGAACAACCAATCTGTTCTTGAACCTCACTACACCTTGATCACCAATACTAAAATGTGGACCACTGCCCTTCGCCAATTAACTTCTTGATATTCAGGATTTCTGAAACATCTTGCATTTGCTCTATAATAATTTGCTCAAGTAAATCCGAGACTAGAGCAATATGGGCTAACACCTCAGCATGGTTGAGAGACAAAGGTGCTTCTTCAACTAGATATGACTTCTAGCTCAAAGCATCAGCTACCACATTAGCTTTTCTAGGATGGTAATGAACCTCCAAATTATAATCCTTGATTAGCTCTAACCATCTCCGTTGCCTCATGTTCAGCTCAGACTAAGTGAAAATATATTTGAGGCTCTTGTGATCCATATAAATATGCACTTTATTTCTCAACAATTAATGCCTCCAAATTTTTAGAGCATGCACCACAGCAGCTAGCTCTAAATCATGGGTGGGATAATTCACCTCATGCTTTTTCAGTTGGCATGAAGCATAAGCTATCACATGCCCATCCTACATAAGCATGCATCCAAGTCCAGTCCTTGAGGCATCACAATACACATCAAATGGCATGACAATATCTAGTTGGGAAAGAACAGGAGCAGTGGTAAGAAATTCCTTCAGGGCTTGGAAAGCTTCTTCATAAGCTGGACTCCATACAAACTTCACATCTTTCTAGAGAAACTTGGTCATTGGTTGAGCTATTTTGGAGAAGTCAGGAATGAAGCACCGATAATAACCAACAAGACCAAGACCAAGGAACTGACGGATCTGATGCACTGACTTTGGAGACTTCCAATTTAACACATCTTGCACCTTGCTTGGGTCTACAGAGATACCTTCAGGTGTCAGAACATGTCCTAAAAACTGCACTCGATCCAACCAAAACTCACACTTACTGAATTTGGCATACAGCTTGTGTTCCCTTAATCAAGTCAGCACTATCCGAAGATGCTATGCATGCTCTTCATTGTTCTTGGAGTATATCAAAATGTCATCAATGAACACCACTACAAACTTATCTAACTCTGGCATAAAGACTGAATTCATGAGATACATGAAGAATGTAGGAGCATTGGTGAGACCAAAAGACATGACTAGGTATTCATACAACCCATACCTAGTAGAGAAAGTTGTCTTTGGTATATCTTGTGGCTGGATCTTAATTTGATGATACCCAGAATGAAGATCAATCTTTGAAAACACCTTTGCACCAGCCAACTGATCGAACAAAGTATCAATATGAGGTAAAGGATACTTGTTCTTTATGGTTACCGTATTAAGATGGCAATAATCCACACACATTCCACAGAGTACCATCCTTCTTCTTCACAAAATAGATGGACAACCCCATGGTGAAGAACTAGGATGGATAAAGCCCTTCTCCAATAATTCCTCTAACTACTTCTTCATTTCAGCTAGTTCTTTAGGAGCCATGCGTTAGGGACGTTGTGAAATAGGAGTAGTGCTAGGTTCTAACTCAATGGAAAACTCCACATCTCTATCTGGTGGCAACCTAGGTAGATCTTTAGGAAAGACATTCGGGAACTCACAGACTACAGGAATAGAGGCAAGATCAGGAGAAGCTTCAACATGAGCAACAACTGGTAAGGCTGGATCTGAGGGCATAAGAAGAGACATCATATCCTTGGAAGAAGGAAGCCATTACTCAACAACTCTCTATTTGAGGTTCAACACTACCCCATAAACTCGCAACCAGTTCATGCCCAGAATTATATCTATGCCTTGCCCAGGTAGCACCATGAACTGGAGGCGGTAAGTGTGAGTGGCTAGCACTAATCCAACTGTATCCATCCTGAGTATTAACGCACAACTGTGCACCTGGAGTACTGATTCTATAGGCAATAGGAATAGCCATAAGAGATATATTGTGCCTCTGTGCAAACCCCATGCTCATGAATGAATGTGATGCACAAGAATCAAACAACACATATGCTAGATGGGAATCAATGGTAAACATACCTAGCCATCATAGGTTCATTCTGCAAGATCTCCTCAGCCTCTGTGAAGTTAACTTGTCTAGAGCGGCTTATGGGCACCTTCTTCTTGATAATCGTCCTTTTGACCAGGTGGGAGTTGGCTAAAGGCTAGGAAGACTGCGCATGCTAGTTTTGTGGACACTTGAAACAAGCACCCGGCTTGTTCCCCTGTCCCTGATAAGGCGAAACCTGCTATCCCTAAGGCTATGGTTGCACCTACTGAGTAGGTGCATGGTACTAAGTAGGAGGTGTCTGGTAGGTCTATTGAGGCTGACAGAATGACTACCCCCCCCCGAAGACTGATAGGGCACTCACTGACACGTGTACCTTCTGAGCCTAGGGGTGACTAGAAGACCTTGTAATCACCCGTTTGCGCTTCCACTTAGCCTAAGAGTCACGCTGAAGTCCCTCCATGGCAATAGCAGCATTCATCATAGCACCAAAAGTATAGTAGTTCCCTATGTACAACTCCTTCTGCAGACTACAAGAGAGGCCACGATAGAAATGGTCCCTCTTCTTCTCATCAGTATCGACGTGGGTCCTAGAATACTGTGACGTCAACTTCGTATTCAGCACACCAGTAGGAATGTAGTACTCTCTGAAAGCAGCGGTAAACTCCTACCAAGTCACATGATGATCCACCGGCTGCATGGCATTGAACGTGTCCCACCATGCACTAGTAGAACCCAACAGTTGCTGCGCTACAAAGCGCACCTTCTGTTCTTCAATCACAGTGAGTAGCTAAAACTTCTACTCTAGAATACGAAGCCAATGCTCCACATCTAGAGGCTCAGCCATTGGCATGAACATGGGTAGGTGCATCTTTCAGGAAATCTTGGTAAGAATAGGGCCCCTCAGGACCACAGGCACCACCCCCCGTTCCTGCCATTGCCTCCATGGCCCCCACGGGTGAAGCCACCAATCGCCTGGGCTAGCATCTCCAAGTCACGGGCTGACTCACGCCGAGCAGCTAGCATTTATGCCATCATCTTCCGCATGAGTCATCGGAGGTGGTGGTGGTAGAGGAGGAGCCAGAAGTGGGGCCTCAGTGGCTATCCCCATTGCCGTTCTCATTGGCCACGACCACTTTCACCTTGGCCTTCACCAAGGCCACTACCCATCCTAGCACTGGTACTCCCACGACCTAACCTTAGGTTCATCTATAAATAGATAAGAACCAACCATTAGGGACAACCCTCCAGATCAGGAATAAGAGATTAGAGAAATGATAAGGCTATTAGATGAAGCATTCTTTTTAGTGATTAGATTAATTCACTAACCAAAATTATACATGTGGGGTTAAAGTTTAGTGTAAGCAAGATTCTCTTTTCATGATGCATGCATCGGCCTACCTCGTTTACTCAAGCCGTAATATAGCAGCATTCGCAAAAAAATTTGGCACATCGCACATTCACTTTTCGCTTGCTAAACGATTCTTATGTAGCATGAGTTAGTGTACCTGTAGAAAATTGATTAGATAAAACCAGTGCCGCTATCCTAGATAGACTATATTGCTAGGGCTTATACTTATTTACATAATTTTATCGCATCCTACTTTTCGCAAAACTTTTGTAGGTCAAATTTTAGGTTTTGAAAAGAGTTATGAAACTCATAGACTTATTATTGGCTCTAATACCACCTGTGGTAGAACCGCCCAAAATAACACTCCTTCGGAGGCGCTCATCTTCCACCAGACACTAAGCACTCCGAAAGAAAGCTATAGCGGACGGTTCCGTTGAGCACACCCCAAGGGAAAACTCGAACAATCCACATTTTTCCACCAAGATCCAATAATGAGAACAAGTTTACAATTCTTAGTCCATTTCATACACAAAGGGTTCTTAGAAATACATTATTACAATATCAAGTTCAGAGTGCGGAATTTAAACTACGAAATTACAATAAACATCTAACGATAAGATATAAGGATCCGTCTATGCCCATCAGAAGAATCCTCCACACAACAACTACTTCTCAAGCTGCACCTACAATAGGGTAGAACAAACCCTGAGTACATAATGTACTCACAAGACTTACCCGACCAGTGGGAATAATTTCCCGACTCCAAAGGATATGATAGGCTTTATGGTTTGCTGGGTTTCCTTTTTGTGAAAAAGCATTACTAGTAGTGAATCCTTATGTATGTGTTTTATTAGCAGTTATGATTAGATCATTAGCTAACCATTCTACGTAAGCACATATTCTACTTTCAAGCAAGAGTTGAGCAATCAGGTCTATTTCACCATCTTTTATCTTCCAGTTCTTACTACGGTGCTAGATCATAGACAAGTCATACCGTATTACACAGCAATTTGTGAATCAATGTAGCCCAGCTGGGTACCCCAAAACACACGCTATGCTTGTACCCTAGGCATAAGTAGGACCAACCCACCACTCTCCTATCAAGGGGTCCAGGTCCCCGTCCAAACTTGGACTCCAAGCCCCCACTCCTGAGTCTTGGACTTAGTGTGGTGCTTAGACCTCCACCATCCCCACCTCCAATCAGTCGATCTAGAAAGAGTCAGAACCCATAACAAGAGAGCAACGAGCCTTCCTTGCTCCCATAAACAAGTATGTGCTCAGGACAATAAGTCTGTGACCAGACTAGAATGCAATGCAACGGCCGGTCCTTAACCAACATGGATAGGGAAAACAGTGTAACCCAGCTATGCCCCGTTGGCCACATGACACAACCTCTTACACCCACCAATACCCATACCATATCCCTACCCCGTCTCCATTTCTTTTCACCATTTTATCATGAGGGTGATAATAATAATCACCTATTGTGAGTAACGGCAGGTTACTCATGCTATCGATAGCCTAAGCATAGCAGCTACTCGACCTATGCTAGTAGGACTCATAGGTAGGTTATCTATGCATGTAGTTTCAATATAAATCCTATAACATAAATGCACATCACATATATATATCTAGTGATCATTCAAAATAAGGGTTATGCACCAGGGCTTGCCTTGGGCAGGCGCAGTGTCAGCTCAGTCAATCAGTGGCGGCTCTAGGACCTCCTCCTACACTAGGATCTCCTCCTCATACTCCTTGATCACCTCCTCAAACTCATGATCTTCGACGGTCATGATCTCCGCCAACTCGTTCTCTACATGTATGCAATGATGATGCAACACTTAACATTTCGGCAATAGCAAATCTTAAAATAAGAATACACATGGTAAGCTACTAAGCTAGCTCTAATGACTAATATGCTAAGCTAACTATCATCTTCATCAAGTAAAGTGTTGGGTTCAACTAGCAAACACCTTGCTTTACAAATGAAGGATATATCTTTATTTCTACTAATGATTTAATGTATATTTTAAACAAAGAGCATTTAACTCCCTTATGTTAAGTCTATTCTAAAGCTACAAAAATTACCGTGATCTCATAATAATACAATAAACCTACTATAAAAATTTTAAGGTTTTTGCTATCACCAATCTACCACAAAAATTCCTACAATAATTAACTTAATAATATTAAGTACTCTCAAATGATTTAATAGCTCCTGGTATCAAGAAGTATATATGAACTAAATACACTAACAGATAGAGCACAATTTTAGGAACTTAACAAAAATATACAATTTTTGGTACCTACATTATTTTATATTAATTACCAAAGTTCAGCTCAGAATTAAAATGAAAAGCTATTTCTATTCTTCACAAAAAAGCTAAATTGAATTTGGCCCAACACGGCCCACGTGGCGCAACGCATGCACGTACGAGCGCGTGGCGGCCCAGAGGCGAGGTGCGGCCCGCGGTGAGGAAGCCTGCGCGCGCTGGCACTCTTGTAGAAAATGCTCCTGGACTATGAGCAAAACAACCCGTAGTCCACGTTACTATTTCTACAGACAGCGACTTTGCAACGAAACCCTCGGATCTTTCTCCTCTTTACAACGGCAAGGCCCTCGGCAAACCCCGCGCGCACTGGCATGGCGAGCGGTGGCACTAGCGCTTACGCTGGCCACACGAGACCCACGCTAACCTATCTACGAGGCCAACGCTCACCTAGGGTTCAACGCGAGACGATGGGAGATGGTTGCACGAGCCGGGACGCCATAGAAGGACCTTTCCACGATGGCGGGCACCCTACGGCAATGGCGACGGCGTTCCATTGAGCTACAACAACAACAAGGTGGTAGGGGTAGCGGGTGAGCAACAACAACTCACCAGTGACCTTACCCGAGCAAGGCTAGCCACGTGCGCACTACGAGGTGAACAGCGGACCGCAAAGGCACGGCCGCATCAGCGGTGAGGAGGTGGCACTATAGCTGCAACAAGCATGTGCACAACAAAGAGGGAGCCAAGGCAAGCTAGTGGTGCAGAGGAATTGGCGCGGGGTGAAGTGGTGGAGACTAGCCACAACGCGGGCGACGACGGGCCTTAACAGCACAGTGGCGGCAAAGCTCCAAAATTGGAGCTCAGCATGATGCGAGTCAAGGCAAGGTGGGGTCAGCTAGAGAGGAGATGAGAGGGCAGAGACGCGAGCATGAGAAATTGATGAGAGGTGCTCGCTCTCTGGCTCACCGTGACGCGACCCGACGATGGTGGAAAATAGAGGGAGAGAGAAATGGGGCACGACAGTGGGTTCAGCTCATCCACGCCTTGGTAGGACGTGGATGACCGGACTTAAGGCGGTGTCTATGCACCCGCTACATGACAATGTGGCCAAAAAACATGCACGCATGCGGAGGCGGGTGGGGGCACAGTAGGTGCGGCCGCAACGCCATTAAGGTGAGACTACGGCGTGGGGCAGCCCATGTGCAAACTAGGACAAGGCAAGCAGCAGCAGCACAGTGTCGCAGTGCTGTCGGTAGCAGTAGCATCGTGATGCGAGGCAGGTCGGAATTGTGGACGCGACGGTGAGTTGATGGTGCCGGCAGCGGCTCTATCATGGCGTGTGCGAGGCAGTTGGCAGCAGCGGCAGCCAAGACCTGGCCAGGCCAGAGGCGGCCACAGGCATCCATGCACGGTAGCACATGCACGCACACTCACAACCAACACGGCGATGCCGAGCACCCGAGCATGGTGATCACGGCCACGAGGCCAACCAGCCCAAAACCATGACACACATGAATTTAAAGCACTCAACACTACCAAATGGTTGCTCCTAAACCTAAACCATCTTCACCATGGTCAAGATGGCACATGAGACTACCAAATCGAGCTATAACACTACACCACTCCTTAACTCAATCTCTCACAATAATTTGCTAAACATAGCCGTGTCTAACTGTTGACAGACTTGAAAATTTCTGAGTTTTTGAGCTGAGTTTGATTTCCATTTGTGATTTCTAAGCTAGTGGAGATATTAGCTAGTAATATTATTTTTCAACCGCAAGTATTTCACTGTCATATATAATGTTTGTACTTCAAACTTTATTTAAGTATCACATACATGTTCCATAGCATTATTGCTTAATAAAAATTGGTTTTAAACCCTAAGTGATATGACATGACTATCAAAACAACTTTCCTTTTGCATTTTAGTTGATCGTTTTGAGTTACAGAAATTGATCTACACACTTTATCACATTTATTAACACATAAACATGATGCTTATGACATGTTTTAGTAAATGATTTATGGTGTAACATCGAGGGTGTTACAGGGAGTGTGGCTTATAAGATGTTCGGCTGATGGTTTTTACAGTTGATAAAGTTGGCTGATGTTGTTTTATTGTGAGAGAAAAACACTGTACCATGGCTGATAAGATGGGCTGATATGTTCATAGGGCTTTTGAAAACACCAACTATGATGATGATTAATTTTGATGAATCACTACTACAGATTGACTTATCACTATCGCCACTTTCACTGCCATAGCAATAAAAGCGACTGTGTTTTACTTCCACCGCTAGTTGGACCGATAGCGAGGCCTCCTGCCAAAGGAAACCGGTAGTTGAGACTTCTACCACTGATGGATTAACAGTACATGCGGCAATGGTATTTTCTCTGTCACATGGAAAGCCGAGCTGACTGGATAGGCGTTCTGGCCGCCGACCCTACACGACCGTTTGGTCTATCGGTGGTAATAAATTCAACGTGAGTTATTTCTCCATTTCCCAACTACCCACAACACAGTTGCATCACCATTCCACTTCTCCATCTTCAAGGTTGGTGCATTATTCCTCCTCTCCATTGCACGCCTCGTGCCATGCTGTCGCCACCTCCTCTCACAATTTGTGTGAACCATTGCACGCCTCGCGCGGTGCTGCCGCCAAATCCAAAGGCAATGGTAATGCTTTCATACTATATTGATGGATCTTTGTCAGATTATTTTCCTCTTTAGTGATCTCATTACTAAGGAAGCTCTCATCCTACTGCACAATGACGATCGCAGGCTCTTTGAAATGGAGACGGCCCCCAACAACAGAAATGCACTGACCAGCCTCACAGAAGATATTGTTCTGGAGATCCTCCCCTGCCTCCTTGCCTACTCCTTGTTATGCTGCAAATGTGTATGTCGCTCCTAGAACCACCTCATCTCCAACAACTGTAAGGTGCTGCCCTAGACTGTGGCTGACTTCTTCTATGACAACGAGAAAGGCGAGCGAAACTTCACCAGCATCACCGATGAACACCCCGACTTGTCCTTCTTGCCCTTCCCCATTGACAAAGTAACTGTCTTAGATTGCCATAATGGCCTTGTCCTATGCTTGTGCATTGAGGCTGCTAGATCCTACTATGTCGTCTATAATCTAGCAACCAAGAATTTGCGGGTACTGCCGCCTAGCATCCATGCTGTTGGTTAGGCTCGATTGGGGTTTGATCCAACAGCCTCCTCGCACTTCCATGTGATTGAATTTGTGGAGGAGGAGGACGTGGAGTACCTAGGTGTGGAGATCTACTCGTCTAAAACTGTAGCATGGATCTATCAGGAATCTGAATAGGGCCAGGACATTGATGATGTGATACGTTTAAGATCAGCAAAGTGTACTTCAACTCATATTAAGGAATCTAGTTGAGTTACCATATGAATTAGGAAGATAAAAATGTCACAACATGTCAACTCATTGTTGTCAATCAGGGACTTAGAAAAGATTCAGAGGAGCCAAAATAGTACTACATTCGAACTTGAGGCCACTGTTTGAGCAATTTAGGAGTTGAATCAGGGCTAGGTCCAAAAATAAAGTTTGTTGTACTCCACTAAAACTTTAACTTTTATTTAAGGTCAAACTTTATAACTTGTTTCCACACTATTATTTGACCTTGGTCAAAGCAGCATCACAATAAACCTTAAATTGGAGTTTTAGACCGATTGAGGCATTTTCTTAGCATTTGCTCAACATGGACCCTTCATGATTTTTGTGGTAGAGTTCAATTAGAGTCATTTGGGCAAGGTACCAAGGTTTGGTCGACATCCCATGTTTCCATTCACTTAATACAGCAATTCAAGTAAGGTTATAACTTATCATTTCATGTGACTTCTTGACTCCAAACTTCATGAAACTTTTCCAATAGTCAATGTAGATGGAAATAGATGTGAGGCACATGAAAAGGGGCACCTTCCACATTACTCAAGCATACCTCTGAAAAGGGTCAACATAGAAGCAAGGTGTGTTGTCCAAGTTTAAGTTGGGGCTCATTCTTAGAGAGTTGATCCCAACACCTTTGTCACCACTTACAAGTTTGAACTAGAGCTCTTGATTACCACTAAACTTGCCATGTTGGAGCACAAACCCACTGCTTAACTGGTGACAAACACCTAGGGTGTTACAGTCACCTCCTGCATGGTGGCAATCTCCCTCTCCGAGGCTAGTGAGCGCCACCCCAACAGCATCGAGGCAGTGCTCCAGCCGACCCACCTCGTGGGTGGCATCAGAGTAGCGTTGGTGGGCCCCGTCCACCACATAGATGAGCTTAGAGAACTCCCGCCAGTCATCTAAGGAAGACGATAATGAGGAGGATGAACTTGACCCTACAGTCAGTGGGGTCACGGCATGGGGGACGTTGGTGGCCCCTCTAGATGCGGCGTGGGAAACGGCCCTGGAAACATCACCAATCAGCATAGGTCAATCATAATCTCAAAACATTGCTCAAAAACTTACCCTTGCCTGTGCACATAGGCTTAGAGACATGGTGGTGGCCCTTCGATCTCCGGTGACTCCTCTTGAGGATGCTTGCCACGATCCATCTCGGTGGGCGGAGAAGAGGCTGCGAGCGCGCAAGAATGAGAATGAGGAAGTAGCGGAGCAGGCGACCTAAAGCGTGCTCCACTAAGATCATGTGGGACAAGAGTGCTCCACTAAGATCGTGTGGGAGAAGCATGCTCCACTAAGATCGCATGGGGGACACAGCCTATTTAATGAAAATGAATGTCCCACTAAGACTGTCCTTTAGATAGTTTGAAATGTGCAAGTGAATGTAAACTGCCTTGTTTTCCACTTCCTGTCATCTTCGCCGCATCGTCGCTCGTGACCCACATGGGTGATCGCACAAGTCATGGATCTTGATTGTTCCTTCCCCGCTCGTGTCTTGAGGTGGGGCTATTTAAGCAAAGGTAAGGCGAGCCTCTTAAGTGCACTTCAATCCCAAACTTCTTCCTCCCTTACCAATGGACAAACTAGAGAAACCCATTAGTTGCTCCTAGTCTGCCATCGCCATGACTACCCTAGACCTCCATCAACTTCTGGCACCGTTGGTAGAAGGCCTTCAAGATCAGCTTTCACCATCACTTGGGCACGGCTATGTCCGCTCATCGAGGGTGTCAGAGGATGTTTCGTGAAGGTAGGGAGGAACGCCTCCATGGTACGGTCCTGCTACTAATCGCCATCTGTGGTTAGAGCATACAGAATTGAAACCATGGAGAGCTTTCATTGGAGTAAGGGCCCTAGCACCGGTGGATCTTCCGGAGCTTTCACTAGAGCAAGGGCCCTGGATGGGTTTCGTGAGCTAGAATAGTTTTGTCTCACGAATGCAATCTAGATGTGGGAATATATATCCTCGTTGCTCTGCTTTGCCTCTTCCTCCCACTGCTCCCATGGGGATGTTAGAGGAAGTTTCATGAGGTTGTTCCCTATCTCCATTCTCCTATTTAGTCGGGTATGGGTTACCCCCATACTTGTAAGGTCTTTGCAAATGAAAGAATGTTGTTGCACCTAGCTCCATCATTGATTGAACGTATTAAGGAGATAGATGCAAATGACCCTTATCCAAAGCATAGCAAGTTATGAGGATCGTTGGAATGTCATATTTCAATTCCTGGACCCATAGATTGTATGTAGGCTATAAGATATTAATGGAAGATTTATTGTTGAATGCTGGACTCAGTTCTAGTTCAGTTCGTACTTAGGCCAATCTCAGTGGAGAGTTTCATTACGTTGTTTCCAATACGGCCACGTCATGTAGAATAAATGAAATATGGATGAAACACCCCTTCTCAATGGAGAGTTTCATTCTAAACTTTAGTAGGAGGAAACCAAACAGGCCCTTAATCTAACATTTTTCTAGTTATAGTCGGGTAGAACGAGTGATGGTTTACAATCAGGTAGAATGAGTGATGCCATCAACCAGGCAGCAGTCGCCACCGTCCACGGCGAGAGTGGCATGGTGGCTCCTAGAACATCTTCGTAGGACCCATTCACCACTGTCAGTAGCTTTCACTGCTGCCTACATACGGTCTGGTTGGTAATACTTTCATCAATTTCCAAGCCCACGCATTTTTTACAAAGTTGTGCACAATTTCCATTCCCATGTCTGAAAGGGTTGCTTACAAAGCACGCTCCCCACCCTATGTCTTTCTCCTCACCCATAGCTTTTGTTCCTCATCGCTGCTCCTTGCTCCACAGTACTGAACTGCATGACCACCCCTACTCAGCGGGGTATAAGCCGCCATCACCGCCAACAAGCTAGTACCCCACGGCAGTATGCCTCACTAACAGGGCCCGCATAAATCCACAGATGACCAGGCTGCTACTCATCACTGCCATGGCCACCAATCCCACAAGATCCAAAGGCAATGGTAATTCTTTTGCACTTCCCTCAATCTTTCTTGGATTTTTATTCCCCTCTTCACTCATCTGAGTATGAAACAAGCTTCCATTTGTTTACTAAGGAGCTCACGACCCAATCCCCGTAGGCGCTCTTTCTCTAATTTAGGCGATAGCGCAACCGCTTCCATTGTCGACCCCGCTCCACCAAATCCTAGTCAAGAACTAAAGATGGAGGAGGAGGCCCCCAACAAGAGGAACAAAGTGGTCATCCTCATACACCATGTCTTTGTCCTCATCCTCCAATGCCTCATCACCTACACCTTGTGTAGCTGCAAGTGTGTCTGCCGCTCCTAGAACTGCCTCATCTACGAATCCGAGTACCATAAGGAGCTACCCTAGATTATCACCAGATTCTTCTATCGTTGCTAGAAAGGCAAATGCAAGTTCATCAGCATCAACGATGAATACCCCTCCTTGACCTTCTTGCCCTTCCCCATTGAGGATGTTGTGATCTCAGATTGCTGCCGCGGGCTCATCCTATGCTGGTGCATTGGGTTTTGCTACGTTGTCTGCAATACGGTAACTAACAAATGGTAGTTACTACCGGATAACAATTGTTCTTTTGGTTCAGCTCGCTTGGGGTTCCATCCGATAATCTCCTCGCACTTCCATGTGATTGAATATGGGAAGAAGAGGGCGGGAGAGTCCATAGGTGTGAGCATCTACTCATCTAAGAGTGCAACATGGATGTTTAAGGAATCTGAATGATGCGAGGGTGTTGTATGCACATATTCGACAAGTGTGTTCCTTAATGGTTCTATGCACTGGCTAGAATTGTCCCAGATAGTTGTTGTTGATATGCAAGGAAAGACATGGAGGAAAATTCGTAGGCCACGTGGTAAAGCAATCTCCATCCATGAAGCTCAGGGTCAGTTATATTTATGTACTGCTAGTATGTTTAAGAAGTATCAGCTTTCATTCTGGATCCTAGAAGACTATGGTACTAATAACTGGACACTGAAGCATACGGTGACCATGCTGGAGATATTTGGACGGGACAATATTCAATTTGGTTATGATGTTTGCGATGTGAACTATAGAGTGATTGCAGTTCACCTAGAATGGAATTTGATTTTCCTTGTTGGCGTGGACAAAAAACTGATCGCATATGACATGAACCTCAGAAAAGTTCTTGTCCTCCTAGACCAGGTCGTGCGGTATCGTAGACCTACCTAGAGGCTACGTCCAGAGGGATCTCACTATCTTCCTTATGTTCCCTTGTTCATGGAGTCAGTAGGAGAGCAGTAAAGTTGCATATGCTGTTCTTTCTTCAGGTAGGGAGTTGTTTTGATTCTCTATACAGTCCAATTTTGCCTTGGTAACTAAAACAATTGTATGTTGAATATTATTAATGTTGTTGCTTTGTGCAGGTTGTGGAGTCTGAGTGCTTTTGAACGATTTTCCAGCAATGGCTAAGAGAGGCAGAAGAGGGGTTCCATGGTGCACTGGCTACCAAGCTGAAGAAAGCTTTGCCATGCAAGCAGGAGTGCCAATCTAAAGGTGCGGAGCACATATACCTCATTTCTGTTATGTAAGTCTGTAGAGAGCAGAACCTTTATTCTCCTATCTATGTATCGCTTGTGTTAATTCTTGAGTTGACATAGTTGTTATGTTAGTGTCGCTTCTTATTATAAAAAGTACTCTTCGTTGTGGACATGATGAATGATGTGTAATGATTATATCTGTATAGTGTGTGTTCAGTAAGTTATTAAGGCCCATCTGAATTAGTAAATAAATTATGAAAACTGGATGCAATTCTGTCACTGTCGGATGTAAGGGTTGTTGTCTATTTGGTCATCACTGCCGTAACACTCGTCGTTGGTGAAGCAGACGGCTAACACCGCCGCTATTCATCTCATGCATCAGGGGTCAATAGTGTATCACCGCCGAATCGTACTGCAATGCGACGGTGACAATTACCGATGACCAGACGGTTTATACGCTGAAGTGATGGTGATGTCCACCTCGACACAGACACATCGAGCGCCAAAGCGATGGTGAACACGCACTGCACACAATTGGGTTGTTGTGCAAGGCGACTGTGATCCTGATCATTGGTCAAAACGGCGGTGTTAGTGTACACCCACACAGGCGGGTCGTGGTACAACATGACGAAAACAACGACCTAATCACGGATGGATCATAAGCCAACACGGCGGTGTTAGTGTACAGCAATACAGGCGGGTCGTGCTCCAATGCAACGAAAACAACGACCTGATCATGGAGGGATCATAAGCCAACATGGCGGTGTTAGTGTATACCAACACAACCGGGGCGTGCTCCAATGCGACGAAAGTAAGGACGTTATAACAAACAGATCATAAGCCAATATGGCGGTGTGAGTGTACATCATAGATGGTCTCAGATAGGGACGGTGATGACTACGACTATCACTGCCGATAGCTTACTGCCGAGGCCAAAATTGGAATGCGATGGGGGTTACGACGTGGCTGTGAAAGGTGCAAATGTAGTAGTGAATCGATTATGCAACTTATGTTAAAATGTTTGTTTTTAGCAACATGGACAAAGGGGCTAGAACATTTGGCATTTTAGTGCTCTAGTTACTCTCCATAATGACTGGACTTTATGGCTCTGGTCCTAGCTAAGTAATTGAACTACTCTAAGTTGTTAATGGTCACCGAAAGGCGCAAGAGGGGTTTGACTTGTTGGGTATGTGAAAGGATCTAAACGACTAGAGGGGAGGGTGAATAGCCTATAAAAATTTTCCTACAAAGACAAAGACACTTGGCAAAGGCAATTAGTACAAAACACAATCCTAATAGCCACTACTTTGCCTAGCCTACAACACAAGCAAGCCTCCTAAACAAATCTAGTAGCCAGGTTTTTGACTAAACTAGATCACACACAAGCTACTGAGGCAAACTAACACACTAGTTGAGCTAAAACAACTACACAAACTACTCTACTCAATAACTAGGGCTACAACTACACAAGCATGCAAGTATATGAATGTAAAGCGAGTGTAGAGAGGGCAAACAACAAGGGGCAAGAGACACAAGAATTTTTCACCCAAGATTTGGTTGCTTGCCAACAACCTATGTCCCTATTGAGGTGGGTCCTTTGACAGTTGCTTCGCAAGCTCAACAAGCCCTCAAGCTTGGCCCTGATGTGTGCGCTCACATGAAGCCAACTGATCTAGGCGCTTCGCGATCTCCCGTGGGGTGAGTACGAAACCCCTCACAATGAATCTCGATCGAAGCCACCAAACAATCACCACAAGGTCCTCAACGATCCACCGCATCTCCAAGACATCGAGGTGGCGGCAGCTACCAAGAGTAACAAGAAATCCACAGCTCAACGATGAACTAGTGCCACTAGATACAAACTCTCAAAATGCACTAGATCACTCCAAATCTAACTCTAGATCAAATCTCTAGCAAGCGAGTGGGAAGTGTTCTGAGCTCCTCTAGGGTGTGTGTATCAATTAGAATGGACAAGAGAGCCCAAACGGCCGACACACCCCTATTTATAAGCCTCCAAAGAAAACTAGCCATTATGCACTCTTGCTAGGTTGTCTGCTTACCCACTGGAATACTCCCGTGGGCACTGAACAAGCACCATAGAAGAAACGGTGAGTGAGATCCAACGATTGAGATTAAACTAATCTAGTCATTGTCCGGATGCTTTCTTTGATGCCCTTGGTGGAGTAACCACCGAAGATTTTCGGTCCCCAAAGGTAAGCACCTTGTGCAAATGGCCGCTGGAAGCCAATGGTCAAAAGGCCCTTACTTCCGTGCCTCTCAGGTGCCCATCACTGAAACATTCCAGTGACAAAAAAAAAACATTCTATTTAGCCACCTGAGAGCTCTAGGGCACCTCCATATAGGTACGGTGGTCCCCATCAGAGTAAGCTATCAATTTTGAATTTGTCGCGTGTTGTTTGGATCGCCGCCACGTGAACCCCTGCGGAACCTATTATCTAGTGTTCCAGTCTTGATATCACATGACAAATCCAATGCTCCCGTAGAGCCGAGCCAACTGTTAGAACAACCAACGGTTAGAACAGGGGTTAAGCCGACAGGCCTAAACTCTAGTGACCTCCCTAGAGGGGCACTAGAGATTCGGGTGAGTGCTGAAAATCAGCAATAAGTCACCCCTCTTTGCACTCTTGCAGTCACAGCCTAGCCCCCTCTTTCTTCATCTCCTACAAGGCCACCATTGGCAAGGAGGAGAGGAGACCCACTCTTTAATTGTTTATAGTTAAGTGAAAGATTTATTTGTTTAGGTTTAGTCCAAATAAATCTACCACTATGGGCGCGTTCGTTGGTATGGTCCGGCTGACCAGCCGGCTGCTCGTCCTAGGGATGAAAACGGTACGGATATTTTCCGACCGTATTCGAAACCGAATCCGTTTAGAGGGGGTGAGATCTGTCCGTATCCGAGTCCGGATATCCAACATCCGATACCATATCCGTATCCGAATACTCAAATCGCATATTTATGATGTCGATATCCAATCGTATCCTATCCGACATAGTTGACACTATCCGTATTCGAATCCGAATCCGGACAAAAATATGAAAATAAATATAATATCAGTGATATCCGTCCGTATCCAATCCGTTTTCATCCCTAGCTCTTCCTCATAACAACCAGCCAGTTTCAGCCGCTACAGTATTTCTCTCTCACAACAACCAGCTAGTTTTAGCCAAGTTTCAAACCAGCGAACGGGGCCTATGTCTGTGTGCGTGCTTGATGAATAAATTTGTAGCATTTAAAGGCTATGTGTATCCCTTGGTTGATGATAAGGAACCAGAATAATTTTACTTCTTTATTGAAGTCATTAAAGATCCCCGTTGCAGTGGCAAGGATTTGCACTCAAGCTTTGGCCATGGAGACGACGACGACCGTGATCTTGCGCCATTATTTTCGCTATCCGTGTGGAGTCTATCGACGATGCGTAGCGTACAAGTTCGGAAGCCAGCAGAACGGGGCGTTGTCTCACGTACCGTGCCTGTGTTGTGCAGCAGTCTACCACTGATTGCACGTGATTTTCGATCTTGTAGTTGTAGTAGCCGTCCTTCCCCATGCCATTTGCAAAATTGACAAGGTGCTGGAACTGGAAGGCTGCAACTGCAAGCATGGGAGAACGTGATGTTGCCTCTTTTTTCTTCATGCGTGTGTACTTGAGTCTGCCTGGCGTCTGTCGTCCTTTGCGGCTTTGCATCTCAGCTCATCTGATCATCGTGCTGGACTGCTGGTGGTACGGTACTGCTGGATCAGACTGGCACTTGCACGGTCCAGTTGATGGTTCACTCGTCCACCGCCAAACGGAAGCAGCGACTAGCACGAAGCAGCACCCGGGAAACGTGCAGCAAAAGTCGAGTTTGACCCAGAACGTGCAGCCAGATTGTCCCGGAGGCCGCTGTTGTCCGCAGGCCCGGCGTTGCTCACGGACGTGTAGCGTGGGCAGCGGTTAGCGTCGCGTGCCACGGCAAGCAGGGACGGAGGGCCGGCTTTTTTTTGTTTTTTTTGGAGCAACACAAGGCCTCGCTTCCACAAGCTACCGTGAGCTGGAAGCCTCATCTCGGCCCAACAAGGGCAATGCAACTAGTGCCGACGATCTCGCGGGCCCAGGGAGTCCGGTGCGAGGCCTCGGGCCCTCGGCCGACGTGACTTCCCACCACCGGTTCGCTCGACAACCCGGGCCCGGCGGCGGTTGCCTTCTCCCTCGCGGTGGCCCGCCCCTCACATGCAGAGCCGTCGCCGGCCGGCTCCGCTCTCGCGCACATGCGCCTGCAGCTATCGGGGCGTCAGTTATGTCGTCTCATTCCGGAATTCGGAGATAAACAACTGTTCCAGGAGAGCAAAAAAAAAAAAAACCCGATAATTGAGACCAGGGCAGGGCTCTCGTTTTCTCATGCATCTTGTCTCTCTTATTATGTACTCTACTATATATACCACATATATACTATTATATTAGTCTATTATTATCTCCGTCCCTATCTCAAAAGTTACATTTTAGCTTGTATTAAGTCAAACTATCTCAAACCTAACTAAATTTATATAAAAATATTAATATTAACTATATTAATTAACTATATTTTCACATGATACATATTTGGTGTCACGAATGTTTATATTTTTCTGATAAATATGATCAAATTTAACCTAAAACAAAACTAAAATATAATGTCACAATTTAGAGATAGTACTACAAAAGAAAACTTATCAGCACCCGAACTACTACCCAACACCTCGCAACGCATCGCTTTTGTTGCACAAGTACCAGCCTGCATGTTGCATCTAGCCAGTTTGGCAGGGCTTTGCCTCTGCCTTCTCTTGTGGAGTACCTTATTTAGTGGATCTGAAGCCATTTCAAAGAACATTTGACAAAGTTTATGAGAAGTCAAGAGAAATCACAGACTTTGGGCTCCTCAGTAGAAAAATGGCTTCGGTTTTTCTGCCATTTTTCATGGGGAGCCATTTGTTGGCACGCACCGTTTGCTCAGGGACGTAGATACAATAAATCCGTGAAGAGTGTGTTTGCTCTATGAGTGTAAGGATTTGTGATATGACAGTATAAATATGATGAAAATTTGACTTTTATCATTTTTTTCACTTTTACGTGACAGTAGTATATATACCTTCGCTTCTGCGTTTGGCATGGCTTCGCGGACGGAGCTGGAATAGGTGCCATGCAAATGGGTGTACATATCTTGTCGAACATCCGCTGGTAGCTAGTTCAAGGGCTACACGCCTACACCTGCAGCTTCCCGTAATTTGGTGCGGTCATTGGAAGTGACTGGGGTTTGACGCCAGTAATTACGGCAAGAATCCAGTTCTTGCCACTTTAATTAAGTTATTTATCCCCTCCATTCCAAATTATAAGTCAATTTGAATTTTTTTTACATCAATTTAATTATGCATCTAGATACAATATATAAGTCTAGATACATAGCAATTTTATAAAAAAAATCAAAGCGACTTATAATTTAGAACGGGGGAGTAATATATAAAGTGGTGACTTTGCCGCCTGACTCTCACAGTAGCCGAAAATCATTGTGTCGCAGGGTTAGTTATACTCCGATCCTATATATATATAGATAACCTTAGTTACGAGGGAAATTAAAGTGCTTTGGACGGAAAGGGACTCGTTGTGTTGGAGGATTAGCAGATCCTTTCCTTTGAACCAACGGATCACACTGATTGTAATTAAGCACTGGTGAGATTTTGTCCGTTGCAGGAATTATGATGATGTTCCTTTTTCAGGATTGCCAAATCCTCGGGAATGGAGTGCCATCGTCGGAAGAAAAGGCAGCGCGAAAGAAAAAACAAACCTCGTTGTGCATTGGTAGTGCTCGCATTTTTTTTTCGCGATCGGCAGCCCGTTTTTCATTAAGGCTCCGTTCAGTTTGGAGAAATTCCAGAGGAATATGGAGGAATTTATGAGAAAAAACACTATTTCAGATAAAAAAAGAAGCGGATCAAGTCAGATTTAAGGGCACGCGAACGGAGCCTAAGAGAAAGTAGAAGTAGTTAAACAGTTATAACAATAGGCATCCCGGTAATCCCAAGATTACCAAGACCCCCGAGCACCCGATACAAGGAAACAAAAAAAACAAGCAAGAAAGGCGGAAGGGAGATGACTCTCCACCACAGCCCTAACCAACTAGACTTGCAGAAAAAAATCAATTCAACACAAAGGCTGCCAACTCAGAAACAAAGCCACGGTGACAAAGTATCCACCGATAATAAGAAACGGCGGCAAAGCATCCGCCAAGAGAGCAATAGCGACCAGGTAGCCGCTGTGAACAAGCGAGCGACTGCATCGGCAACATCAACAGCGACCAAGTAGCCGCTGTGAACCGATCAACTGCAACGGCAACATCAACAGCGACTAGGTAGCCGCTGTGAACCGCGTGACTGCGGCGGCAACATCCACAATGACCAGGTCGTAGCCGCTATGAACAGCCAAGCGACTGCAGCGGTAGCATCAACTGAGGCAGGGCAGACTGATGCGAAGAAAGGCATGAAGCACAAACAGGTACAGCACAGTATGGAGCAACTCCAGGCAGAGAAGCGGAAGGAGCCGAGGCACAGCCGCAAGAGCGCTCCAACGAAGCCTTCATGAAGGGAACTGCCATCCGCAGACGCCATCTTCGTTGACAAAAGCACACTGGACTTTTCATCCTAGAACCCACCCCGGCGACACGCACGATGAAGACAAGCTTCGACGATGCCTTCAGGAAGAAACATGACGCAGACTGCGCCACCACCGCCGGTCCGAGCAAGAAGATGGGCAGGGTAGACACCCAAGCAATGCAACACCGTGGGTCTGGGAGGAGTCCGGCAGCAAAGCAGCCAGGCCGGCAAGCACCACACCACGCCCCGCGCAAAACGACGACCATAGAACAGCGTACATCGAAGCCGGAGCGACCAAGCCGCGCCGCTAGCCTGGCCGTGGCCAGCACATGCCAAGGACCCGCCCGCTGCGGAGCGGGTCACCGGCCTACACATCTGAGCAGACGGTGGGAGCCGGGCCCTAGGCTGAGGGCCGGCCAGATCTGGGCACTAGTCGCTGCCGCCCCAGCCCCAGGCGCCTAGGAGGGCCTGGCAGCCTCCCCAGGCCACCGACCGACCAGATCCGGCCGCAAGCCCGCAGCGTCCGCTCGGCACGGACGTCGAGGCCACAGATCCGGAGGAACGGCTGGCGCCCTTCACCTCCCACGGCCAGCGGCAGTCGCCTGGAACGAGGCCTCCCTAGGACGCTGTGAGGGGAGGACCGGAGCACCGAACGCCACAACGCGAAGCCAAAGCCACCGCGGTAACGAAGCGCCAGCACCCGCTCCAGGAGCGGCCCTGCCGGCGACGCCGCAGATCCGGCAAGGGAGAGGCCAGATCCGACCCCAAGGGGCCTGGATCCAGACCGCCGACCGTGAACTCGTCGGAGAAACCCTGAGAAGAGGCATGGTGGTGGAGGAGGGGAAGGAAAGGGACCGCAACGGACACCTTTTTTCGGGTTGCTGCTGGCCGCCACCGCCGCACATCGGAGGACGGCGACGGCGGCCGGAGGGGAGGAGGGAGGTGGAAGCCTGAGGGGCGCTGACGAGGTCGCCCCCGAGTCGCCCAAGGGAGCGCTGGGGGGGGGGGGGTGGGGTGGGGGGAAAGGGAACATCCCATGTAATGATGTAAGTAACAAATGAATTTATAGTGCTCGCATTGCCGCTGCAATCAGTTTATACTTCAGAAAATGGTTGTCTATGCTAATAAGTCAGCCCCAGAACCAGCGATTTGCACTAAAACACTGTCCTCCTTTTGTCCTCCAAATCTCAAATCATTTCATTCTGAAGTCACACGAGACATTTAATCATTTTATTCTGAAGTCACACGAGACATTTAATTTTCTCGATTCGTGCCGTTGTTGGCAAGTCAGGATCAGGTTCGTGTAGTGCATCCTTGGCAAATGCAGACTGAATAATAGGAGTTTTTTTTAAGGTAAAGGAAACTTTTCTACTTTGGCCTCTGCAAGAGGTTTGCACGCACAACCAATTTTATTTTCATTGTAGTTTAGGCTCCAGGCTCTGGCTGATAAACACTCTCACCATAAGCTACAAAGGAATAAGAATAAATAATAATGGGAGGTATAAGAATCAGAAAATGAATAAAATAAATAATCAAAGGTCTAGGAATCAAAGGTAACGTATGTATGGACTTGGCGTGATGGGTTTTGGTTTTGTCAGGAACTGAGATAATTCACGTATTTAGAATAGCCCTCATATATACTGGCTCGTTCGCTTCGCTAAAAAAACAAACCGAAACACTGTTCTGGCTGATTTGTTGTGAGAGAAAAATATTGTTCTGACTAAAGAAACAAGCTGAAATGTATGGATTATAAGACAAGCGAACATAACCACTCTCGGAAAAGTTGATTCTAAGTCGGCTGCATAAGCATGACTAAAACAATCATCGAAAAAAAAAAAAAACAGCTGCAGGTTCACGTTCTTGAACAGGAGCCGCAGCCCTTGCCGTCCCTGAACAGGGGCTTGTTACCGCACGATGTCATTGCCGAAAACGGCGGCAGGTTCACGTTCTTGAATCCACAGGCACCACCTGCATGTAGAACAAATAATACAATTGATGGCACACGGCGACTCGGTTCAAAACAACGCTACGCACTGCATATGCACAATGAGACCATGCATGCACCGGCGTCCATGTATACGTACCGTCGTCATCAGGGCCGGAGCCGGTGGGCGCACCGTACCAGGTGGCCCTAGCAGCCTCCCAGTTGGTATCGGCGGTGAAGTCGGAGGCGTTAAAGCTCACCGGTATCGCAAATGAGCCACACGTTGCAAGGAGCAAGAGAAGTGCACCAAGTGCAACTACTGTGGAGGACAAGGTGGCCATCATAGTACTTGAGAGGGCAGTTATTAGAGCTATTAGTAGGCAGACAGGAGAAGTTCTGTGTGTCTCGATGGTCGAGGAAGAGCAACCTTGCAGTGGTATTTATCAGTGGCGGGCTTAGTATTTTGGAGCTGGGTATTCAAAATGTATAGGGGTAAAAAACAATCACAATCAGACCAACAGCCTAATATTTGACATGTATAATGCCGCATAGTATATATAGGAAATATATAACACATAATTGAGTATGATTTCATATATTCAAGAATTTTGGCATAAATTGAGCATATAACTCCCCTTTGCTCAACCTCATCTTGTGACTGTTTCTTCCCTTTGCAAGAAAGTTCTCAAATCTATAGTACCACTATTTTCTCTCTTCATACTGACCTAAAATAAAATCAAGAGACTAGGCTAAGTAATTTAGGGACAAATTGCTATTCCTAACAAATTGAATAGGAAATTCGAAACCTGAATCTCAACTTACACGAACATGTCCTCGCTGCCTCGCTGGTCGGCGGTCGCTGCTAGCCTGCTGTGTCTGCGTGCTGGTGCTGCTGCCGCGGGCCGGTGCCGCGCAGCCCCGGTGCGTGCTTCCGCCTGCCGGGCGTCGGCTGCTGCATGCTGCTGCCGACCTGCCCCTGCCCTGGAGGAGACTGGAGTCCGCCGTCCGTGCGCGATGGCGCAGTGCCCCCGTGCCGCCGCCGCCGCCGCCCGCCGGCCACCAAGGCGCCGCGCCGCCGCCACTCGAAGTTAGGCAAGGGTTCGCCGGACGCCGGTTTGAGAGAAAACGCGGAGTTGCGGGCGGTCTTCCCTCCCGACTCCCGTGACCGTTGGGAGCTGGCGTTGTTGGGCCTGCGGGTGAGAATATGGGCTGCTGGGGTGGGGGAGGAACGAGTAAAAAGATGTTATTTTGGGCTGTGGATCTTGCGCACCGGCTGAGGAAGAGGCGGCGGGCCAAGGAGGTGGCAGCGGGCTGACGATGCGGCGGCGCTGGTCGAGGAGTCGGCGGCGTCTGATCTTGCCCTCGCACTCGCACCGGCTGACGAAGAGGCGGCGGGCCAAGGAGGCGGATTGGGTTGAGGAGCTGGCGGCGGGGGTCGAGCACGCGGCGATGCCGGATCTGCCCGCGCACCAGCTGAGGAGGAGGTGACAGACCAAGGAGGTGGCGCAGGTCGAGGAGCTGACGGCCGGCCGAGGACGCGGGGACGCCGGATCTCGCCCTATGGCAGAGGATGCGGCACGACGACTGTGGAATCGCGCTCACCGTCGTCGCCCTCCACCATCGTCGCGCTCGTCGTGTCAGTTTGCCCATGCCCTCACTCTCTCGGCGGTGCGCGCGGGCCTAGGCTTCTCACGGCCTCCGTGCATTGTCTCCCTGTGTGTCCAACCACGCCCCGGTGACAAGAGAAACCGGCGGCCTTGAATGTGCTTACCACGACAAGTTGCAGGTCGATCCAGCACTAGTGCGTCGTTGCCTTCTCAACTGAAGAACTCCAACTACAATCCAACCTGTTACTGTTTGATGAATTTCCATGCACAGGGAGATGACATCGGTGACTCTATGCATCACGTACGCCCACTCTAGGTCATCACTCACTCACCAGGATGCAGGAAATGCATAACAAACTAATCCAGGCGCTGCTGTGAGGGCATCTGATCACTCTTTCAGGTGCAAATTTCAGGAGTCCTCTTTGCATTCTTCTTAGTCTAAATCAAAATCCAGTTTGATTTAGATTTTTTGTGCAAATCTATCTGAACGAATATCAGTATGTTTGCTTATTAGAATTTTTAGTGCACTGCAGCAAAGCTCTGAGATACAATCGAAACACAATTAGAAACAGGAACACTGAATGCCAGACCTAAGAACAGAGGAACTACAACTTTTGCATATCTGCCAAAATAAATTTCTTGTAGAAATAACCTGTGGACTGCATTGCCACATCCCTATATAAATGATCAGTACATTGACCAGATCTTGTAATATTAGCATCCATTCTATTAGCAGTTCCTAAATATTATTATAGCCAAAAGAATGATACAGTTCAGGGGACTAATAATTGTTGATACATCTGCAAAAGGGGCCTGCTAATTCCATCATCTTCGTACAATACAACTATTCACATGAGATTATTCAGTATCTTCGTACAATACAACTATTCGCATGAGATTATTCAGTTTCATAGAGTTTGTTATTTGGTCCTACTCTTATGTATTTGATAGCTGAGATATAGATAAGTGTTTGTTCATTGTCTTAATTCTTATGCTTCACAATCTGTGGTGGTTAGAGGCTGAGTGAATTATCATAGTATCTGTCTGCAATACTTCGTGCTTCTTTTTACCACTATTTACAGTTTTCATTAGAATGTGGCCTTTATTTCAGTTTAATTTTTTGGTAGTACATGGAAGGTGATTACTGGACTTGAGGGTGTGCCTGCACGTACAGTTGATCGCAATTTCTTATAATTTTCATTAGAATGTGGTCCTTATTTCAGTATAATTTAAATTTTCACTATCCATATTCCATACATGAGTGCATCTGTTTTATTTTTCCTGAATTTTCTCCAGGGCAACAGGTTGTTGATCGATGATACCTCTTATCTGACGGGACTTCAAGACCTGGGCATCAGTCGACACGGGCCCAGCATCGCATGGATTGATTCACTTTCAGGGCTCCCTCAGCTCATCTAACAGGTTTTGACATTGCCATACCTTGTTTGCATTTGCCTTCGTCAAATTCTGATGCAGCAACTCACGTCCTTCCACTGCAGTGGAAGGAGCGGCGGCCTGTGTGTCCATCGACTTCAACTGTGTCCAGGCATTCTTTTGCGTGGGATCAAGCCCTCACATGCAATTGCGTCGTCGCACAGCGTCGCCCACGGACGTCAAACACACTTGCAATTGCGTCGCCAGCATCTCATTTGTTAGTCAATCTCTCTCTCTTGCTTGCCACTCATCCGATCTTAGATTAATTTAATGATAGTCACTGCTTGCCACTCCAATTCCGATCATATCTGAGATTAATTTCATGAGTTGTTTTTTATTCAGAATTTTATCGATACTCTATTCTGAAACTTCATCCTTTCAGTTCATTAACTTAAGAAAAAAACAAAAGTTGATGAATCCTGTGCAATACCGAATGCTCGAATGGGACAAATAAAAAACCGCATGATACACTCCATTTGAAGTGATGTCCTATGTTCAGCACTAGAGATACATTGTTACAATATTGGTAGTTCTTAATATGATAGCAGGACAGCCTGCCTTTCAGAGTCATCCATAGCCACTGCTGCATATATTGGTTTTCACAAATTACACTGATCAATCAATCATTTTATTTTCCAAAATTTCTACTGATTTCTGAATGAAAAATCCTCTTTTTCTTGAATCCCGAGAATGTATTGGTTTATTGATGGATGTAAAATCTTCTAAATTTGGAAGAAAAAAAATTTGTTCTTACTGCACTTCCAGGAGTTTAGCTGTCACTCCAAGTGAGCTATATGATGACCTCGTGGGCTGTTTGCTTCTGGGAGGATTTAGCTGGGAATTTCTTGTGTGTTGTTTGAGCTATATACTATTAATCTATCTCATATGTTTACATTGTTCCAAATTTCATATCATCAACACAAGTCTTTCGGTTGCTCAATGAAGAATTCCTTCAATCCCAGTTAATAGACGGAATTTCATAAGTGTTTCATAAAGGATTTTACAGTGCCTGAGGGGATATTTGTATGTATGGCAATATAGTTTATGCAACTAACTCCAAGGACCCATATATGCAGAAAGATTCTGGATTTAGATTTAATACAAAACTGCATGACTGAGTGTTTGAGTGTCACCAATGTAGATCTCATTGCTGCTTTGACCTTGAAAATGGTTGAACTAACAATTCTAGACATTTCTTTGGAGCATGTTGATCTTTGGTTGAACATCCATTTTCTTGCATCCATTTGTTACTATGAATGAGCATGCACAGCGAGGAACTTTCTACTATTGTCTTTCATACTTGCACATTTCTGCATTCTTTTTCCTTTGATGATGACATCACCATTCACCATTCCTTTGGCAAATACAGGTTCTGACTTTTTTTCCTTTGCCATCACCATTCACCTCGAGTCATTGGCGGTCGTTCTATGGACCTACAACCCGTCGTGTAATTGATGTGATCACCCATCAGTGCCTCGCTGCCTCAGGTTCATCCCTTCTTCAAGTAACTGATTTCTAAATGCTTGTTGCTTATTTGAGATCACACAATTTTATTTATGGATTGCGAATATCACATACCTATAAGTAGATTGTTTAGAATGGTAAGGTAGCAGCAGGACTAGGAATTCTTACTACTTGTTTGCTTGTCAATACCTATTCAGAAGATGCTTGTGATATTCATCTTAGTACTTGAGCCGCCTGTAGTCGAGTACATGGTGGGCGGAATGTTACACTTGACGGGAAGCATGTTCTTTTAATTTGCTAGCTTAAAAGAATATGGTCAGCGGAATGCTACACTTGACAGGAAGCATGTTCTAGGTTGGGACCATGAGCTTTGAACTAGAAATAATCTTGTACTTTTTTCAAGCCCTTTCCTATGCTCTGTGTCTCATGAAGTGTTTCTTCCTTGTAGGATGGCTTTGACTGATGCCCTCTCAAATTTGCAGTGTATGCAATATCTGATGGAAATAAGAAGATAGGCTGAACGAGCATGTTCCAAGCTGTAAATTGCTACAATCAAGAAAAGGTTTTGCCCTTGCATGGGTTCCTATTGAATTTACCAGACCATTATATATTGAATAAGTTAATAATTTTTAGTATATTGATCTTGGCCCAGGTAAAAGATCCCAGCTTACAGACTAGACTTACTTGACCATGGTCCATGTATGTTTATGGGAGTGCATCTTACCCATATATTGTATTATTTTGATGGTGGATCTAAAAAGTAAACAATTTAGGTGTAGATGGTAGACTTTTAATCATTGGCTTCTAAGGAGGTGCATAGTAATAAATAGAATTACAAGCTGTGGTTGCAAGACGTTTGACCGCACAAAGTGTTTAGGTTACCCATGTCTGTGTACTCAATTGAAACCATGGTACACACAAGATATTTCTTTCATATGTGTTAGCTGAAAAATACATAGGGACGTTTGGATTTTGAAACCCGTAGCAACGCACGGGCACGAAACGAACCTAGTGCAAATTAAAGGAGATGGCAGCCGGCGCTATTATTTTCGCTATCCGTGTGGAGTCTATCGACGGTGCGTGGCGTATAAGTTCGGAAGCCAGCAGAATGGGGCGTTGTCTCACATACCGTGCTGTGCCTGTACTGTGCAGCTAGTCTCCCACCGATTGCACGTGATCTTCGATCTTGTAGTCGTCCTTCTCCATGCCATTTGCAAATTGACAAGGTGCTGGAACGGGAAGCCTGCGACTGCAAGCATGGGAGAACGTGAAGTTGCCTCCTTTTTTCTTCATGCGTGATTTGCTTCTCAGCTCATCTGATCGTCGTGCTGGTGGTACGGTACTGCTGGATCAGATCGACTGGCACTTGCAAGGCGCAGTACTAGCACGAAGCATGCAGCACCCGGGAAACGTGAGTTTGACCCAGAACGTGCGGCCAGATTGTTGCGGTGGCCGGTGTTGTCCGAAGGCCCGGCGTTGCTCACGTGTAGCGTCGCGTGGCACGGCAAGCAGGGAGGGAGGACGGCCTGTGCAGCACGCAATGACACAAGGCCTCGCTTCCACAAGCTCGCGACCGCTAGACAACAGAGGCGCTGGAAGCTATCTCGGCCCAACAAGGGCAGTGCCACGGGTGCCGGGCATGTGCGAGCGCGAGGGCCGACGATCTCGCGGGCCCCGGGAATCCGGTGCGAGGCCTCGGGCCCTCGGCCGACGTGACCTTCCCACCACTGGTTCGCTCGACAGCCCGGGCCCGGCGGCGGTTGCCTTCTCCCTCGCGGTGGCCCGCCCCTCACATGCCGAGCCGTCGCCGTCGCCGTCCGGCTCCGTTCTCGCGCACATGCGCCTGCAGCTATCTGAGCGTCAGTTACGTCGTCTCGTTCCGGATCCGGAGATAAACAAAAAGAAATCGATAATTGAGAGACCAGGGCAGGGCTCTCGTTTTCTCATGCATCTTGTCTCTCTTATTATGTACTACTACTATATATACCACATATGTAATTATAGTTTATTATCTCCGTCCCTAGCTCAAAAGTGACATTTTAGCTTGTATTAAGTCAAACTATCTCAAATCCTACTAAATTTATATAAAAATACTAATATTAATGATATTAAAAATATATCATTTAATTTATCATAGAATATATTTTCACAGCATACATATTTGGTGTCATGTATGTTTATTTTTTTTCCTTTAAATGTGATCAAATTTAACCTAAAACAAAACTAAAATGTCACAATTTACGAGGCAGAGATAGTACTAAGAAGGAAAGCTTATCAGCACCTAAACTGCTACCCAACACCTCGCTGCACATCGCTTTTGTTGCACAAGTATCAGCCTGCATGATGCATCTAGCCAGTTTGGCAGTACCTTATTTAGTGGAGCTGGAGCCATTTTAAAAATCGTTTGACAAAAAGGCTTCATTGATAATTTTGTTATAATTTACGCCAAGTTTCTGAGGAGTCAAGAGAAATCACAGACTTCGTCTCCTCGGTAGTCGCGGGGAGCCATTTGTTGGCATGCACCGTTTATTTGCTCAGGGACATAGCTAGAATAAATCCATGAAGAGTACGTTTGCTCTATGAGTGTGAGGTTTTTTTGATACGAAGGTATAAATATGATGAAAATTTGCCTTTTCTCATTGTTTTTTTTTTACTTTTATATATACCTTCGCCTCTGCGTTTAGCATGGCATCGCGGCAGGAGCTGGAACAAGGTGCCGTGCAAAAACTGGTGTACAGATCTTGTCCAACACCCGCTGCTAGCTAGTTCAAGGGCTACACCTGCAGCTTCCCGTAATTTGGTGCGGTCATTGGAAGTGACTGGCCGGGGTTTGACGCCAGTAATTACGGCAAGAATCCAGTTCTTGCCACTTTAAGTTATCTGACTTTGCCGCCTGGCTCTCACAGTAGCCGAAATCATTATGTCACACGGTTAATTATACTCCGATCCTATATAGATAACCTTTGTTACGAGGGAAATTAAAGTGCTTTGGACGGAAAGGGACTTGAGGATTAGCATATCCTTTCCGTTGAACCAACGGACCACACTGATTGTAATTAAGCACTGGTGAGATTTTGTCCGTTGCAGGGAATTATGATGATGTTCCTTTTCAGGATTGCCAAAATCCACGGGAGTGGAGTGCCATCAGAAGAAAAGGCAGCGTGAAAGAAAAACAAACTTCGCTGTGCAGTGATAGCTAGTGCTCCCATTGTCGCTGCAATCAGTTTACAATTCAGAAAAAGTTTTTTTTTTACAACAGAATTCAGAAAAAGGTTGTGCTAATAAGTCAGCCCTGTAACCCGTGATTTGTACTAAAACAGCACCCTTCTTTTGTCCTCCAAATCTCAATCATTTTATTCTGAAGTCACACGAGACATTGTATTTTCCCGATTCGTACCCTTGTTAGCAAGCCAGGATCAGGTTCGTGTAGTGTCCTTGGCAAATGCAGACTGAATAATAGTAGCAGCAGTTTTTTAGGTAATAAAGGAAACTTTTCTCTACTTTGGCCTCTGCAAGAGGTTTGCAGGCACAACAAATTTTCAATGCCAGTTCAGGCTCCAGCCTCTGGCTGATAAACACTCCCACACCATAAGCGACAAATAAGGAATAAGAATAAATAATGGGAGGTATACGAGTCAGAAAATGAATAAAATAAATAATCAAAGGTAACGTATGTATGGACTTCGCGTGATGGGTTTTGGTTTTGTCAGGAACTATGTATTTATAATGGCCCTCATATATATATATGATACTTTCGGAAATGTTGATTTAAGTCGGCTGCATAACCATGCCGCCTGAAACAATGATCGCAAAAGAAAAAAAAACATGATTGAAACAAAAGAGATATCGAACGAAGCAGAGACACAATATGGCACACAAAATACCGTTAATAATTTATAATCTTAGGGTACATGATGCATTGACAATGGGCGGGAAAGCGTATGCAAATTAACTTTCCTTCCTCCATTTCCCAGTCTTCAAATCCCTGAATTAATGAAGCCACGCGCACCAACACCCTACTAGTAACTGACTGAGGCACCTCAGTGGCTCATCAGTCCCATGGAGCAACACAATACTAGAACCAAACTAATCAACCACAATGACACCGAATTATTGTGCTGCGCAGCAGCAGATTGCTAATACTGGACGATGGAACGGTAGTAGGTGTTGGGCACCCAGTTGGCCGGGATGACTTGGTTGGCCACCAGCGTCTTGCCGGACTCGTTGGTGATGCGCAGCGAGAACGGCGCGGTGAGGCGGTGGCCGGAGTCCAGCCTCCAGATGGATCCCCAGGACTCGCGCATCGGCGTCCACGACCCGGAGTTGGCCTCCATGAGGTCCACCTGCACCACGTCGCCGTCGCCGTCTTCGAACTCGACAAGCACCGCGAAGTAGACGGGGTTGGAGCCCTCCTCGACGTGGAAAGTCACCTTCTGCCCGGGGTAGTTGCAGGGCACCCTACACAGGAGGAACAAGCCATGTGATATGCTTGGATTAGGCAAGTTTCAGAACACTGCTTTGTCCACTGGTCTGCATGCACGCAAACGCCAAATTGTAAAGCGGAAGTACTACTAATATTGTGCGAATTGAATCTGCATGGGGCCCAGTTAAACCGGTCGTTCTCGTTAGAGTTGGTTGAGCAAAAGTGCAAGGGCTCCACGACGGCAAAATTAAGTAGCTAGACGGTCTCGAGATATGATTCTGTTGGCGTAGGGCCTCCAGCTGATGATCAGCCGGCCGGTCGTCTGTGCGTGGTGGTTCTGTGCAACGAGCGGTGCGTGTTACCCACCTCTTGAACTGGATGTCGATGATGCCGGCGTGGCGGAGCTCGTCGTTGCGGCCGGGCTTGGCCATGGCGCCGAACGCCGTGCCGCTGAGGTCGAAGTGGTACTTGGCCACGGGGTAGTAGTTCATGTCAGTGATGATCACCGTCTCTGGGTTGCCCGAGCAGGCATCGTTGTTTGTGCATCGTATCTGGAAAAGAAAGTAAAACGGAGTTAGTTACTCAAAAATCAAAACTATGCTCCAGCTTTCCGTTTCCATTAAGGCAGGCACCAAAGGATCTTCGTCTGACCAATTACCTGGTAGCAGGAGCCGCAGCCCTTGCCGTCCTTGAACAGGGGCTCGTTGCCGCACGATGTCATTGCCGAGAACGGCGGCAGGTTCACGTTCTTGAATCCACAGGCGCCACCTGCATGCAGCAGAACAAATAATTGATGCATGGCACACGGCGGCGCACTGTAGTTCAGACTCGGTTCAAAACAACCCTAGCTATGCACTGCATGCACAATGAGACCATGCATGCGCGCACCGGCGTTCGTGTATACGTACCGTCGTCATCAGGGCCGGCGCCGGTGGGCGCACCGTACCAGGTGGCCCTGGCAGCGTCCCAGTTGGGATCGGCGGTGAAGTCGGAGGCGTTAAAGCTCACCGGTCTCGCGCATGAGCCACACGTTGCAAGGAGCAAGAAGAGAAGTGCAACTACTGTAGAGGGCAAGGTGGCCATCATAGTACTTGTTGAGAGGGCAGCTATTAGAGCTATTAGCAGGCAAACAGGAGAAGTTCTGTGTGTCTCGATGGTCGAGGAAGAGCAACCTTGCAGTGGTATTTATAGGCAGGAAATGCATCGGAGGAACGCATAGTGGGCCGCGCGCGATCGCCATCAACGGCCGTTGCACCTGACTTGCTTTGGTAGGGGTCACATGGCTCTGGAGCAAATCATGGGAGGAATAGAGATGGCTTCGGCCTTCGGGTCATCAGGTCATGCGTGCGCTATTTTAGAAAGTAACGGCTTCTTGGCAGCTATCGCATATACTAACATTACTCATGTAGTATAAAAAAATACCCACGTACCGGTATGCCGTTAATTCTTTTGAGATTTTAAAAATACTCTCATATTCAGAAATTAGCAGTGCTGTACTGCTGTGTGAGTGCGACGATGCACGTTAGGAACAGAAGACACGAGGAACATACCCTACGCGTTGCTACATGAATTGTGAATAAATTTTACTCTAATAGAAAACTGAATATCTTTGAGGGCCAAACACCCTTAAGGAAACCTTGAAAACCATCAGCAAAATCATTTGAGGCGGCCGATCCTCAAGGAAGGACCACCAAGAATAGAGAGCAAGGGAAATTCAATTACCTTGGGGTTTAGCCATCAATAAAACAAAGACAGGGTCAAAATTTTCATATTGTCACTAGTAGAGAACAGACCTTTGATCCTCGGCTAAAATGGGCTCTAGTCCCAGAATTTTTTTTCCCCGGGACTAGAAATACCTTTAGTCCCGGTTGGTGGCTCCAACCGGGATTAAAGGTCCCTGCCCAACGGCTACTGCGCCAGACAGAGGTGGCAGGGACCTTTAGTCCCGGTTGGAGCCACCAACCAGGACTAAAGGTATACTTTTACTCCCGGTTGGTGGATTCAACCGGGAGTAAAGGTCTACTCCCGGGCCGTGGCTACGTCCGGGGTTGAAAAGTTACCTTTAGTCCCGGTTGGAGCCACCAACCGGGACTAAATGTTCTCCCTTTATATATCGGCCGTCTCCTTCTTCCTCCCCGAGCCCGAGCTCAGCACATTTTGAAACTCACTGCACTAGTGTTCTTGCTTCCTCCCTCCCTCCATTGTTCCTCCATCCATTCTTCGATTCCTCCGTCGATTTCTTCGATTCCTCCGTCGATTCTTCAGTTGTAAAGGTTACCAATCTCATACTCTCATTTTTCACCATTGTCTTATGCCATTTTGTTCACTATATATATATGGTTCTTTATTGTGGTTTTTTTCATTTGTAAGCAATTTGAGCTCAAAATCACTTCAAGCTTGCATATTTACATGAAAGAAGGTTAAAGTATATATAAATATAAACTTAGAAAATAGTTAGAAAATTATAGCAAATCCGTACTAGTTGAACTTGCGGACCGTGTTCAGCTCGGCGAGCATGTTCTCTGCCGAGCGGTAACGGATGTCAAGGAGGAGCTTTGATTCTACGAGGGAGAGCGACAACGGTCGTGGAAGACCGTGTTCCCTTCCTCGTAGAATCGGAGCTCTTCCTTGACCAAGTACGGTGCCGTCCGGTGGAGAAATGCTCGTCAAGATGATCACGTAAGCAAGGTCAACTAGTACGGATGGTTATTTATTCACATGTCCCGATATCGTCGCAGTAGTCTGTCAATCACCATACCTAAACGTAGTATATATAAATATAAACTTAGAAAATAGTTAGAAAATTATAGAAAATCCATACTAGTTGAACTACGTACGAGATGATCAGGCGAGATGACCCTGGTGATATTGAGGGCGAACGTCCGCGTAAGAAAATCCCTGCCAAGGTTATATGGTATGCTCCTATAATACCACGCTTGAAACGTCTATTCAGAAACAAAGAACATGCAAAATTGTTACGATGGCACAAAGAAGACCGTAAGGTAGACAATATGTTGAGACACCCTGCTGATGGGTCCCAGTGGAGAGCAATCGACAGAGAATTCCCGGAGTTTGCAAATGACGCAAGAAACTTAAGGTTTGCTTTAAGTACAGATGGTATCAATCCTTTTGGAGAGCAGAACAGTAGTCATAACACTTGGCCTGTTACTCTAAGTATCTACAACATTCCTCCTTGGTTATGCATGAAGCGGAAGTTCATTATGATGCATGTGCTCATCCAAGGCCCGAAGCAACCTAGCAATGACATCGATGTGTACCTGAGACCACTTATTGACGAACTTCTCATTTTGTGGAATAAAAAAGGTGTACGTGTGTGGGATAAGTACAAACAGGAACACTTTGATCTGCGAGCATTGTTGTTCGTAACAATCAATGATTGGCCTGCTCTAAGTAATCTTTCAGGACAATCAAACAAGGGATATAATGCATGCACACACTGCTTCGGTGATATTAGAGGTACATTCTTGAAAAAATGTCGAAAGGTCGTGTACCTTGGCCATCGTCGATTTCTTCCTGCAAATCACCCCGTAAGAAAGGCAAGCATTTTAAAGGGAAGGCAGACCACCTGACCAAGCCTCGCAACCGAACCGGTGAGGATGTACTCGATATGGTCAATGATGTGAAAGTCGTCTTTGGAAAAGGACATGGAAGCCAACCTGTTCCGAAAGACGCTAACGGTCACGCACCCATGTGGAAGAAGAAGTCTATATTTTGGGACCTACCCTATTGGCAAGTCCTAGAGGTCCGTAGCTCGATCGACGTGATGCACCTGACGAAGAATCTTTGTGTGAACCTGCTAGGCTTTATGGGTGTGTATGGAAAGCCTAAGGACACATTTGAAGCACGACAGGAACTGCGTTGTTTAAGAGAAAGAGACAACCTGCATCTAGAGAAGACAGATGATGGACGCCATTACTTACGTCCTGCTAGCTACACTCTAAGCAAAGAGGAGAAGGAAATCATGTTTGAATGCTTAAACAACATCAAGGTACCATCTGGATTCTCCTCGAATATAAAGGGTATTATAAATGTGCCAGAGAAGAAATTCTGTAACTTAAAGTCCCATGACTGTCACGTTCTCATGACGCAATTACTTCCAGTTGCATTAAGAGAAATTCTACCTCCAAATGAATGTCTAGCCACCGTGAAGCTATATGCATTCCTCAATGCAATTTCTCAGAAGGCAATTGATCCAACTGATCTAGCTAAACTACAGAATGATGTGGTTCAATGTCTCGTCAGCTTTGAGTTGGTGTTCCCTCCTTCCTTCTTTGATATTATGACACACCTCCTAGTTCACCTAGTCAAGGAGATTTTCACTCTCGGTCCTGTGTTCCTACACAACATGTTTCCCTTAGAGAGATTCATAGGAGTCCTGAAGAAATATGTTCACAACCGTGCTCGCCCAGAAGAAAGCATCGCCAAGGGCTATGGAATAGAAGAGGTCATTGAGTTCTGTGTTGACTTTATTCCCGACCTTGACTCGATTGGTGTTCCTGAATCGAGACATGAGGGGAGACTAAGCGAAAAGGGGATACTAGGGAGGATAACATATATTGGTACGGATGATGATTATTTCAATAAAGCGCACTACACAGTTCTACAGAACTCCTCTTTGGTAGATCCGTATATTGAGACACACAAGGATCTCTTACAATCTGAGTTTCCAGGGAAGACTGAAGCTTGGATTACGCGTAAGCACATGGAAACTTTCGACGGTTGGTTGCGAAAAAATGTCAAGGTGATGAGAGCATCCATGAGCAACTGTATTTATTGGCTATGCAACCATCATGGCATATCGTCACATACAAAGGGTACGAGATAAATGGGAATATATTCTACATAGTAGCCCAAGATAAAAGGAGTATCAACCAAAACAGTGGTGTCCGCATAGATGCCACAGACCCGAATGGGAATAAGCAGACATATTATGGACGCATAGATGAAATATGGGAACTAGAATATGCACCTACTTTGAAGATCCCATTGTTCAAGTGCCAATGGGTCAAGGTGATCGGAGGCGGGGTAACAGTAGACAACGAGTATGGAATGACAACAGTAGACCTTAGTAATATTGGGTACAAAGATGAACCATTCATCCTTGCCAAGGATGTAAATCAGGTGTTCTATGTCAATGATATGTCTACCAAACCAAAAAGAGGAAAAAACAATAATGACTCAACCAAAGAGCCAAAGCGCCACATAGTTCTTTCAGGGAAAAGAGTCATCGTGGGAATTGAGGACAAGTCGGACATGTCAGAAGATTATGAAAAGGATGACCGAATTCCGCCCTTCAAAGTGAACAAAGACCCTAGCATCTTGGTAAATGATGAGGACACTCCATGGTTACGAAACGATCATAACCAAGGGACATACGTAAAGAAGAAGTTCACTGCTGTGCCCACTTGATGATATAGTGATTTAATATAGTGTGTGTTTGAGATATTATGTAATAATTGTGAATTCAGATGTTTATTATGTCATGTTTCAAATTAAATCAATGTTTGATTTGGTGGGATTTCTCTCTCAAAAAGGTAAATTAGCATACTAAGTGATGAAAAATTAAAATATTAACGTTAAAATGATGTGAAAATAAATTTCTTGTCCAAAACCAATAGTTTTAATAATTTTAATTAAACACTACATTTTTGCATTAACGAAATAATAAATATTAGTTACATTATGTTTTATAATTCTAACAAAAAATAAAAAAAGTTAATTTATAGATTTTTCCTATGTGCAATAAACAAAAAGAAAATCCATATTTTTAACAAAATAATTTTATGCCGTTTATTTTATTTACTATGTATTTAACAAAAACTATTGCATTTCTATTGTATTTAACAAGACTATTGCTTAAAACAGGCGGGAAACGAAACTGCAGCCCCACCTTTACTCCCGGGTGGGAAGCCCACCCGGGAGTAAAGGTGGACTGCAGTTTCGTGGCCCACCAAAAAAACCCTTTACTCCCGGTGCGTGTTACCAACCGGGAGTAAAGGTATACCTTTACTCCCGGTTGGTAACACGCACCGGGAGTAAAGAGACCTTTACTCCTGGTTGGTAATACGCACCGGGAGTAAAGGGTTTTTACTCCCGGTTGGTGGCTGGCACCGGGAGTAATTCTCTCTGATATATAACCTCCAGCGCCTGGCGCAGATCGATCAGCTCGTCTTCTTCCTCGTCGAACACCGCCGCCCTCTTCTTCCTCGCGCCGCCGTCTGTTCGCCTTCCATGACACCGCCGCCCTCTTCTTCCTCGTGCGGCCTCCACCGCGCGCGCCTGTGCCCCTCCTCCGCGCGTGCCCGTGGCCCTCCACCGCGCCCTCCTCCGCGCCCAAGGCCCTCCACCACGCCCGTGGCCCTCCACCGCGCCCAAGGCCCTCCACTACCGAGCTCGAGGTGATATGTTCGTCGATCTCTTTGTACATTCTCTTTGTACATTCTCAGACGAGGCCCTCCACTGCCTTTGCTCAATAGAAGAATTTTTTCTATCTTCATAGATCAATGTTTGTTAACGAAATTTTATCCAAATATATTTATGTAGGGTCTTTTTTTTGAAGGATTTGTTGTAGGATATATAATGGTCAAATAGGAACTCAATTTGGATATCCAGTTTGTAAACTAAGCGTTTTTTAGTTTATAAAAAATATCACATGTGATGATGTAAGCAGTTTTGGTTGGACTTGCATGCATGGCTACAGACAATGAAGGAAAACTCCAATGTTTCTTCATTTGTGAACTTTGAATATACAGATATAATATATTAATGTTGCTAAAGTAATATGAGCATTACATATTTTTTCAACTTTATATCATAGCATCAGAGATCGCCTGTAGAAGAAGAAAATAAATTCTTATCATTTCGGAAATAGTAATGGTTATATTAGCAATAAGACACATATACTTACATTTCATAATGACTTATACTTACATTATCAACATAGAATTTTCTCATATGATGAATGACTACATGGTTCACATGGTACATAGGATCACAACATCATGCACCGACACCGCCCCGGCCCGCCTCACGTCGTCGTCGTCGTCAGCACGCCGGCCCGCCTCACGTCGTCGTCGTCAGCACACCGGCCACCGCGCCGACACGTATATATACGTCATTTGTATTCATATGCATGTATATATACGTCGTGGAGCACCGCCGCCCTCGTTCGCCCATGCGTTTCTATGTATACGGCGGAGCACCGCCGCCCTCGTTCACCCATGTGTATAGACATATATACGGTGGAGTGGAGCACCGCCACTCTTGTCACACCGCCCTTTCTCGTGGCCTAGTTGATCAACATTCGTATTATCGTTATCGTGAATGCTAAACAATCACACCAGGGCGAACCGCGCTATTGATGTCACCGACGTGGTTCGCCCTAGTCACCAACGCAATTTGCCCTCGGTCGTTTATGTATAGCCCTAATTCACCCTAGTACCAACGTAGTTCGCCCTAGTGTGGCGAATTGCGTCCGTGGCCAAGGGGCAAGATTTAATAATGCATATTGTTCGTAGATTTTACGCATGTAAGTAAAGATTTGACGTACTATATATTGGTTTTGTTTTTTGAAGCTAGATGTCCGACCTGAGAAACATGGATGAGGAGGAGTTGATGATGAATTTGATCAACACTGGCACTCAAGTTGCCGGCGATGATGGTGCTAAAAATAATGTGCAAGAGGATGCAGATGACGGGAGTCAGTACTTAGCTCTTGAACAAAATGAGCAACAACATATTGGCCAAGTATATATTTTTTATTATTAGCTATATATATTATCATATGTCTTATGTGTGCTCATGACATTAAAAATAATGTTTATGTTTTGTAGCCCTCTGGATCGACATCAACAACTACAACGAAGAGTAAAAATGTTCGAGGTCCCAAAAAGCCATTGGAGGGCCGCTTCATCATCTCAGAGTTCAATGTGGATACAGGAGAACCAGGGGGGGCGAATAAAATGAAATTTGTGCACCACTATGGTTACCTTGTACGGGACCGGCTCCCGATTAGTACCCGTGAATGGAAGAAGAAGACCAATGCTCCTCATATCAGTTTTGTCTCCGATTGTGACAAGGCGTTAATTTGGAAAGATGTCTTGGTACATTTCACGCTCCAAACAGATGGTTATGATGATATAATAGATGATGATGAATTGAAGGAGCGAGTTAGGGATTGGGCAATGAAGAAGATGGCCACCCAGTTTCAGACTTGGAAGAAACACCTATACACGACGTATGTCAAGAAGAACATAGCACCACATTTTACTGTCCCAGGCCCAATCTCAAAGCAGAGGCCCTATTGGGATGAGTTTGTACAGTACAAGACTTCGGAAGAGGGTGTGAGTCAGGTGATAAAGAACCAACGTAATGCCCAACAGAAGACATACCACTATACCTTGGGATTAGGTGGCTACCCGACTGCCATTAAGAAGTGGAACAAAATGGAAGCAGACCTTCTTGCCAAGGGTATTAGACCAGAATCACTCGAGTGGGGAGAACATGCAAAGAATTGGTTTTTCGGTCATGGGAGAACACTAGACCAAGAGACAGGGAAGTGCATTTATGGCGCAAGACTGCAAGAAGCAGCAGAAAGATTGTTTTATGCTCAGAGAGCTACTGCTAGTGGTGCGTTCAGGCCCAACAGAGAGAAGGATGAGCTGACATACGCCATCGGGACTATTGAACATGGTGGCCGAACTAGAGGCAAAGGAAGTGTCTTGTGGGAGCATGGATTCCCTCAGGACAGACCTTCCTACAGAAGTCACCAGAGAAAGAAGGAAGAAGAGGCACATCGGCTCCAGAGGTTGGAGGAAGCGGTGCGTGAAGCACAGGAGCGGGAAAAAAACCTTGAAGCGAGAATACAGGAGGAAATCAGAAGGCAAGTGCAAATAGCAGTGAGTGCAAGCAAGCAGGCATCAGAGCCAGGAATCAACATTAGCCAATCTATTCAGTTGAAAAGCAGCAGCGCTTCCACAGAGATACCAAATCAAGGGGACACAGGACTGCGCTTCCCTGTGGATGACATCACTGAACCTTGTACAACGTGTGAGCTACACATTCCGAAGGAGAATTCCACAATCAAGGTGGCTATCGGTCTTGTTAATCCTATCGACCGAACCAAGACACCAAGGATTCATGGGAATATAATTCAAGAAGGATATGCTACCATCTCGGTAGATAAAGCTGAAAAAGGTTTTAGTGATTTGCCTCTTGACATTCCTGGAGGTGATGGCGAGAAGACTCTAGGAGAAGCGGAGAAGACATTCATTCTATGGCGCAAGCGCTACATCATCATTCCAGGGATGTCGGCTCCACCTCCTCCTGAACTACCTCACCATAGGTACGTGCAGATGAAAATACTACATCATTAATTTGTATTGGCTTAAATAATTAACAATCTGCTCATAATAATATGTCATTCCTTTTTTTGTAGCAGATCCTCCCCCAACCTAAATCCAATTGTTCAATCGCCAGATCATCATAGTGCTCTGTATGATGACATTGTGTTGGAAGACGAGGCTGCATCCACACCATCTCCAAGGAGGTCTCCAATGCCACAGCCGCCACCTCCAAGGAGGTCTCCAACGCCGCTGCCAACACCTCCAAGGAGGTCTCCAACACCTCCCCCGCCCCCGCCAACCAAGAAGCCTAGCAAGAGGCCAGCCCCTCAAATGAAGAACCAGTCCCCGCCTGCAAAGAAAGCCACCGTGAAACCAAGGGCTATTCCCAAAATAATATCTGAAGAGAAGGAGGAAGGAACTGATGCATATAAAAAAGACATGTCTAGATTCTATGACAAACTTAAAATGAATCAAGAAGCAAGGAGAAACCCGAAGAAACCATACTTCTTCGTAGCTCCAGATATTCTAAGAAAAAAGGTGACTTCTTACCAGCAACAACAGCGGGAATCTCGTAAGCTGTTCAAATCAACGTTATCGAACTATGACCGCACTCTCACCAAGTCAATTGAGGCGGCACAGAAAAAGAAGCGGGCAGGGAAAGGAGTTGCCCAACTCGAACAACAAGCGCACCAATCAATCCCCCCGCTAGTTGTTGGTAATGAATATGGTTCGAATTTAGGATTAATGCATCAGGCAAACATACCTCCGGATGTCGATTTGGATCACCTTGGTGAATTTCTTGATGAGACTGGTCTCGACCTTTACCAGATGTTTGGTGATGGAAACATTGAGAGTGCGGCGGAGGTTGATATTTGGAAGAAAAAATTTGTACTAGGCCAGAGTCTATACAACCCTCAAGCCTTATCTGATCTGGGGACGTAAATGTACCTGCTAAACAAGTGGTACATGCAGGCGTCTACCAGTGGAGACTTCTGCGTTGGTGTCAGAATTAGAGACGAACATTGGTTCTGTGGTGATGATGTTATGTATGTTGACTTTGCAGAATTTCATCAACTATGCCACCTGACCTCTCTGGACAAAGTTATCATTAGCTGCTATTGCCTGTAAGTAATAATTCTTTCGATCTATTATTAAACTCATCATAAGTGTGTATATGCATATAAATTATCCTAACAAGTACTATATATATGCAGATTTACAATGACAGAGCTCAGAAAGGAAGGCTGCAATGAAATTGGTTTTGTTGATCCTCATATAGTATTCAAAGACCCAATTACTCCAAAGACTAATTGGAAGTCTGAGTCAGAGAGTAACCTCATGAACTTCTTAGTGAACCAACGCCACAAGAAGGATATACTCTTTCCCTATAACTTCAAGTGAGTGTTAATCATGTCGATCATCCTTAATGGCTCATATGTTGATTCTAGTTAATTAATGAGTGTTATGCGTTATATCCTATAAACACATGCAGCAATCACTGGATATTGATGGACATCGATCTGGTGGAAAGTCACTTGATAATCTATGACTCGATGAGAAAATCACAACAAGACTACCAAGATATGATAGATATTATCCAGAGGTAATTTCGGGATCTCTAGCAACTATATATACACACAAACATGATGATTAATTATATCTGATGACGTGGCAAATTTTTTATTAGGCAGTGTTTGGAAAACCTTTATTGAGAAGCAACACATGGAAAAATGCAAAGCACCACTGAATGTAATCCCTTTGAAAGTAAGTCCCCTGAATCGCATCATCTTTATTAATTAACCATATAGCTTTCACCGGATCACCAGATTGGATGACAAATCTTTTTCTCGTAAAGTGGTGTCTGAGGCAGGAACAGGGGAACAACTACTGTGGTTACTATGTTTGCAAGTTTATCAAGGTGCTCTCCCAAAGAACTCCTACAGAGAGACTCAAAGTACGTTAAAAATACACTATATATCCATTTAATTATTATTATTGATTGTGTTACTATGTCTTTATATATATATATATATATATGTACATATATTAATTTATTTTCCTTTAATTCAAACCTGTAGACTCGATGGTTGGAGGAAAAGGTCATACAGCAAGACCAAATCAAAGCAATTCAAGAGTCTATAGCTGGATTTTTTAATGAGCATGTCATCGATTCCAAGGGCGAGTTCTACTTCGACCCAACACTGCCATTGAAGCCAAGCTAGAGGATGAGAGGAAACTTGTTATGTCACAACAACTGTAATGCAATCTTTTGTAATATATGCACATGAAATAATATAATGTAAAATACACATATGCATGCATGCATGTAAATATATATATGATGCATGCATGCATATATATATTTCTATGCTTGAATTGTGTGATTTAATACGTTCATTGTTCTTGAACCGAAACATACTATACGTGCGTATAAATGTATAATTAGCAGCGTACAATACGACTTCAAAAACCTATTTTGAAAAGAAAACAAAAAAATGAAAAGAAAAGAAAAAAGAAAAAAACCTTTAGTCCCGGTTCGTATTACCAACCGGGACTAAAGGTGCCGGCCATCGTGGCATGTCAGGAGGCACCTTTAGTCCCGGTTGGTATTATCCACCGGGACTAAAGGTCCTCCTTTAGTCCCGGTTCCTGACCCGGGACTAAAGGACCCCTCTTTAGTCCCGGATGCTTGCTCCCGGGTGGGGAACCAGGACTAGAGGGGGTTCCCCACCGGGAGTAAAGCTCGGTTCTCTACCAGTGTGTCAAGGAAATATAACAACCCTAAGGATATATATTTTCTTGAGTGTTGATGACCGCCAAGTAAATTACAATAACCGCCAAGGACCTAGGATATATGTTGATGATCCCCAGTGGCGGAGCTTGAAGAGGATTCAAGGAGGGGCCAATAGTAGTCAAGTTTTCTTTAGTGTGTAACAATTTAAATCTTTATCGCTTTCTAAGAAACAAACATAGACATCATCAAGAAAATGCAATTGTCAAGGGGGGGGGGGCATGGCCCACTTTGGCCTCCACACATAGCTCCGCCACTGATGATCCCCAAGGATATATAGTACTGATGACTCTAAATGATTTCAAATGAAAATATCATCAATTACAAAGTTGTAGATCTATTCAGCTTTGCAACGACCTTGATATAAACTTTTTTTCATCCGATATTAGTATGTTGCATGTTAGCTTTAAACTAACTAGACATCTCAACCTAAGTGCCAATATGCATTCTCTAATAACAACTCAAACCTATAGCTTTTGTTGGATTAATGTACCAAGAAAAACTATATTTCATTCAACAGACATGTACAGGGAGCATCTGTGGCTATAAAATGAAATGTCTAACTAACTAGCCTACAATGAGTCCATTATATTATATTAGTGGTTAAGAGAAATGAATATTTTTTTCTTGGTGGCTACAACAATTTACTTGAGGTCTTACACCCAAGGATAGAGATATATAGAGATAGTGATAGAGATATAGATATAAATACATACATACATACATACATACATACATATATATATATATATATATATATATATATATATATATATATAGAGAGAGAGAGAGAGAGAGAGATAGAGATAGAGATAGAGGTAGAGATAGAGATATATAGATATAAATACAGATATAGATATATAGAGATAGAGATAGAGATAGAGATATAAATATAGATATAGCACTAGCGCAACACAAGATTTCATATAAGTTGAGTCGACCTCCAATTATTTTTTCCCTACAAAATTATACATTTATAGCATATAACATTTATTATAAACATTAGGATTTATATTGATTTAATTGAATATAAAATAGGTCAAATCCAATTAAACTCAACAGCTACCTTGTACGGGTTGGCATCTTCTCGCCCAAATCTCATGTGCAAATTGGCATCTGGTGCAGTCATATGACGGAACGTGATGTTGTCACATTTTTTTTGTTGGTATATACGCCTCGTGTGCGTGTCCGCATTTTTGTGTAGACATTGGGCTAGTGGTGCTCTCGAAGTAATAAAGGTTGGCACATGCACGGCCCATTTCGCATTTAGGTTGTTCGGAAGTTCTATTTAGCACCAAACACAACAAAACTAGCAAGAATGAAGAATCTTAGAACGGGCATCGGGAAAATAGGCAGCAAATTGACCCTTCAGTTGGCCCTATGTGCGTGAGTCAACTACAGCATATATATACTTGAAAGCTTGAATGTTTATACGGCTTCACATCCTTGCCAGGATTACTCTGCTCATTGCGAATTGCCATCCATCCTCCATCCAGACATCGCGAGTAATAATGTTGCAGAAGACGCTGAGGTAAACGTGAAGCCTACGCAGCTTAAACTCTGCCCATGCAGTTGTGCGTGCGCAATGGAAAACATCCTCCGCTGGGCCACGGCTCGATCGTCTGCTAGTGCTTGCTCCACAGGCGCACGGTGCGCAGCAAGCAGCATGAACGGTGGACGCGCGGGTGGGTCCTGCAAATCTGATGCGCTAGCTCGGCTGATTCCTCGCAGGCTCACACAACTGCTAGGCTCGCAGCCAGCAAGCAGCGTTCGTGGGATTTTCTGGATGCCCACGCGGCACGAATCGAGAGCCTGTATGCACGAAGACGCGAGTGCATACTGGCTTCACCTAATTTTTTTTTTTCATTCCTCCACCCTGCGGATGAAAATTGCATGGAAACTGTTTCCATTAATTAGCACGTACTAGCATGCATACATATCGTGGATGATTAACGCGTGTCCCAGAAACAAATTAGACGAGGACACCTAGAGGCAGCTCCGCTGCAGCTTCTTTGAGTCCGCAAACTGGATCATGCATGGCTCGTCTCGGCTCGGCTTTTTGACGCACTCTTGGGCATTTTGATGCTTTCAACCATGACCAGCAGAAAATTATTGAATGGAAACGTACCTTTCGATAGCTCCAACATGGATAGGGGTTGCGGCTTGGCAACTAATACTACATGACATATCATCGCGTCTCTAAGATCTTGCCCTCTCTTATTTGAACTCTTTACTTATCGTATTTATAGCTTTTGCATGTGATTTATTTGTGTGGCATTAACACTCATGAGTAGATATAGATTTGTGATTATGACTGAAGATTAAAATTACACACCCAATTCAACCGCCTTGATTGCTCATAGGACCTTAGAGCGGTCTCTCATTTTAGCTTTTATTTATCCTAGAGTACGTGTATGTCCACTGCAGCAGGCAAGAGAAGCCAGAAAAACAGCACCATTCGTGCTACACCAAGTCGAGTGTTTTTCAGAACGCGCAAACAACGCAAGTCGTCGTTATGATTCGCGCAGGCCAATACGGCGGGTGCTAGTGCGACGTCGACATATGCAAGTCGTGCTGGATGCATTTTGCGTGCCTGCCCGCCGCTTCCTTGGACCACCGTGGGCCGCACCTCACATGCTAACATGCAGGGTGGCGGGCGCTGCGTAGCCGTCGGCATCCTATCCTTCTCGCGCGCGCGCACATGCCCGGGATTCATCATGCGTCAGTTACTTCGTCTCTGTCCGGAGATACTGCTTGGACGGGCGAAAATGAAATGTATAGTTCTCACTTCTGAGGGGCTATCCGTTTCTCTTGGCTTCTCCTTTTGCAGCGGAAAAGAAATGTTATGGACAGCTGAACTGCTGGACGAACAGAGCACACTGTTATTGTTGTCCACCAAGCGCAATGATGATTAGCAGTTTGAGAAGAATTATTTGACCTCTTTTTTTTATCAACAAACCTACGTGCTGATGCCTCAAATGTCCATTCAGATAAAAAGATCTTGTCAATTACCCACAACTAGCTTTCCTTTATTTGGTGCGGTTATTGCAAGTGACTGAACTGCTCGAGAGAATATTATGCCAGTAATTACGGGAAGAAGTCAGTTTAAGAGATTCAGTCATACTAGGGCTTCTACGGTCTACCTGGCCGACTCTCATAAATATAGTATGAACGATCGTATTTGTCATAGAATCAGCATCCTTTACGTTGAAACAGCCGCACGATTGTTAAATACTACCTCCGTTCTAAAATGTTGGCGGTCCTTAGCGACAATATTTTACCGCTAACTAAGATCCAAAAGATCAGGAGGAAACTAAGCATGACTTACACATATATGTTATCACTTTAACCTATTTCCACTTGTATTGGAAGATTATTATTTTACAGGACATACACGAATACGGTGGAAAATATGACAAAAATAGGCTTTCCGACAAAGCGTAGAAGTTGCCACGTGTCATCCTCTGATGATCCCTCCATGGCGGTTGCATGCGGGTTCCTTCCAAATATAGTCCCTAAACCGACCTCTTGGCTATAAAAGGAGGGGGAAGGCTCTCATTCTCAAGACACACCACAACTCAAGAGCCTCTCTCCCTCCACTTATATCTTTTTACTATTTTTAGTAGTGTTTGGAGCTAGGCAAGACTCTTATGAATAGCTTGGACATCTAGAAGGAATCTTGATATGATCAATATAAAGAGTTCTTCTATGTTCTTGTTCTTGTTCTTGTTCTTATCTTATAAATATAGTTATGTTATAGAATTAGAGCAAAGTTCTTATGTTATTCATTTTGCATATGAAACTTTATGCTTAATCTTTCATACAACATACATGTTCAGACCAAGACCTAAATTTAGGTGATGAGTTCTTCGTTAAGTTAGTCTTGGTCATTATATTCTTGCGGATTCGTCGTCCGTCCCCATGGCAGATGCTCAAGTAGAGGACTCCTGATAAAGACGGATGTTCCTGGCCAAGCTAGAGTAGTAACTGATAGCATAGACATGGTGTCTAAGCTATATATTACCTTTGTTTGCCTCATTCCCTACGGTTGAGAGGTAGGCGGCACGTGGTGACAGCCATGTCCGTCCCTTGTAATCTCCCACGCTCGGGTTAGACGTAGAGCTGAAAGCCGGAGGTACTTGGTAGACCAAGTATAAGCCGATGTCCGAAGTAAGTTTATAGTGACCAAATCTATCTTAACTTAAAATTTCTAACCTTAGAAACTCATGTATTTGTATGACTATCTGCTTACCTCTGTTATGAACTTTGGTCTGTTATACAGTCATGTTATTTTGATCATGTCCCTACTAGATACTTTTACACCATGTCTTCCTTTGGGAAAATATAAATGAACGATACCCGAATACTTCTGGGTGAAATGCTACAATGATATATCCGTGCGCTTGCGGAATAGTTCTGTATGTGTTCAGAAATATCGTCACGGCGTTTCTGGTGCTACTGCTGGGAAACACAAATCATTGTGGTGATGCTAAGAAACGTCAACAAGCATTTCTGGCGCCATTGCCGGTGAAGGCATTGGTTAAAAGAATCTAAAAGGGCATGTTCATGATAATATGCATGTGTAGTAGCCATTGCTCATAACAGGATAACTTTGCTTGTTTTCTCCTGTTATGGATAAAAACAGGATAGTGTTAGACTGGTTTCGATTTGCCGACGAACTTCACCGAAAATCCATAGGCACTCCTAAGGAAGAAGCAGTCCCGTACCATTTCTTCCTCTGCCACTCCACCGACAAATGAACCAGTTACCCCCGCACCATCCGCTACTACCGCTATGGCCCAAAAGTCGCTCCGCGAGCACTCCGTCCCCGCGGTTGCCAACGTGCCCATTGGGCCCGCTGTCAACACGGGCAACAAAGACTTTGAACTCAAGGCCAGGTTGATCACGATGGTGCAGGCAAACCCTTTCTGTGGTTTGCCTAGCGAAGACGCAAATGCACATCTTCAACACTTCATTGAGTTGTGCAACACCATTGTCATCAAGGATGTTGCACCAGACATCATCAGACTCCGTCTGTTCCCTTTCTCCCTCGTGGGGAAGGTGAAACAATGGTTCTACAAGGACAAGGAAGTTGTTAGCATGTGGAACAAGTGTTCCACAACGTTCCTCGCAAAATTCTTCCCCGTGGGCAAAACCATTGCCATGCGGAGGAGGATTTCAAGTTTCCAGCAAAATACTATGGAATCCATCCTCGAGGCATGGGAGAGGCTGCAAGAATACATCCTTACCTGCCCACACCACGAGATGGAAAATTGGCTAGTCCTCTAAAACTTCTACAATGGGTTAACCCCCATGTCAAGAGGACACATTGATGCCGCTGCTAGAGCTAGAAGCCTTCCTCTCACTCACCATCAATGGAGCTATGACTCTCATTGAGAAAATGGTGTCCAATCAATGGTGGGGTGAAGAGAGGCTCCAAGATGAACAACAAAAAGGCATGCATACCGTGAAGTAGATGGATGTGCTTGCCACAAAAATGGACCTCCTAACAAAAAGGCTTGATGAGTGTGCCAATGAGAAGGAGGCAATATACGGCACTGTCAAGGCCATGGACTTGCATATGACATGCGAAGTTTGTGGTAAAAGTGGACATTCAGGGAACGATTGCCCTGAAACCCGTGAGGACGACACCTACATCTACAATGGGTTTCGTCCACAAGGAGCTAATAACAGGTGGAACAATCAATCACGTCCACCATTCAAACAAGGTAATTTGAACTTCAATTCCAATTATATTTCGAATCAACCTTCCTTGATAGATCTTGTGTCAGGGAAAGCTCAAATAAATGAAAAGCTAATTAAAAATCTTGCCTCTAACAATAAAATTTTGGAAAACATTAATCCAAATTTAGAAAGCTTAACCTCTTCTTTCACAAATCAATTAAGCCTTAATAAAATGTTTGAAATCCAACTGGCTCAAATAACTGCTACAATTCCTGCATATCATTTTGAAAATATCTCGGGGCAACCCGAGATTTCATTTGAAAATGTCAATACGGTAATCGCGAGGGATGATAAGTCTACTCGTGATCTGCCATGTCCTAACCATGCAGGAAAAGCCAAAAAGCATAGGGGTGCAACCCCAAAAATAGGCTTTGAGCTAGCTTGGGGGAGAGCCCCCATAAGGTAACGTATATCTTGCACTCTCACCACTTTTCGTTACCTGGCATATATGAAAAAAAGAGAAAGTTAATTGTTCACCAACTCCATTAACTCATTTTTTGTCTCCATGAAGATATACAAATTCATGCTTACCTCGTTTATGTCTTTTGCTCTGGTTTGGGTGTATTCACATGGGCACATGTGGTACATCCATAGGCTTTTTAAATTAAGCATGGTGCTTAGGTTAAAATGGCCTTCTTTAATCAAAATTAGACATGGTATTTAATATTGGTTAATGAACTATGGGTAATTATTTTCATAAACAATGGAAGCAATCTACAAAGGAGATGAATCAAGGCTAGAAGTTTACTGTAGTTTTTCCTTTAAGCCTTGTTTGAGTTTTGCTAAAAAAAATTATAAAAAGTTGGGTGAACAAATAAAATAATATATATATAATATTAAAATAAAATTTGCCCGCAAGTTTACCTCTTTTTAATAAAAGCAGCTGAAGGACTATAGCCCTTGGGCTAGCTTGGGAGAGAACCCCCATAGAGGTAACTTGTTTTCCGCATTTTTATCTTACATTAATTTCATTATTTTACTTAAAAATAATAATAATAATAAATAAAATAAATAAATAATATTTATTCCACTCCACATATATGTAGTAAGAATGTTTAGTTTCTCCTTCGTTGAAATTATGAATAGTTATTCTGTCTTATAATTCATATGTGCCTAGTTTATAACTTAGAATTCCCCAAGATTTAAGTTTGTTGGCTAAAAATGTCTCATCCTGAAACTTGAAACTTGTGGGTTGCAAATGCATGATCCTTTTCTAAGTTGTTGTGAGACATGATATGGTATAAATGGAATTAGCTATGATTTTGTTCTAAGAGAGACTTGACTTCCGGAGTTTTCAATTTAAAAATGCTAAAATGAAAAGTTCCTCAATGATTATGAATACCTACCAAGGCCATACGACAATACTCAAAGATACAAAATATTAGTCATATGCTACTTGTTATTGCATTGAGTATTGTCAAATTGTTGTGACCCTTGTTGAGATTCTTGTCATGCACCCATGATCAAGATTCACGTACACCCACAAATAAAATGCTAACTCTTACACTAAGAATTATGCAAAAACATGCTTTTTCGTCCACCAAATAAAATACTCCAATCACATGTCATGAGTCTCTCTCTCTAAAAAAATTTTATATGCCAAAAGAAAGTATGGGCTATATTAAAAAAAGAAAGAACGTATCCATGCTAAAAAGCATGTGAGAAAAAGAAATGCATGCCAAAGAGCATGAGAAAAAAAATAAAACCCATGCTAAAAAGCATGAAGAAAAAGAAAAGAGAAGAGAAAGATAGCACATGCTTTCAAAGGCAACCATCAAAGAGAGAGAGAGAGAGTCATGTTCAAAGGAGTACAAAAATATTTAGAATTAGGAAGATTTCTAAAATACCACACACTTGCACATTCTTGATCAAAGTGTATGACTTGCATCTCCTTGAGGTCCGGTTTTTGACTTAGCAATATTATGTGATGCAAGTATGCCTCTCTTTCATCCCTACCTAAAACTCCACCAAAAATCCTTTAGTGGTAGGATGAATAGAAAGGCAATATCAAGCCTTTGGTGAGGAACATACACATTTGAGCGATCGAGTGAATCATTCGAGGAACTTACTTTTATTTTACAAAACTCTTAAAACCCCCTGAAAAGAAAGTCAATCAAGGAATGAATGACTAGCCGTTCTATCTTGCAACCACCCAAGACTTGGAAAAGCAATAAGCCCCACAGGGATCAAGATAAAAAGGGTGGATAAAATGCCAACTTATTTAGATCAAGGAAGAATACTTTGTTATAAGCATGGTACTTTTGAATTGTAATCGGCATTGAAGCAACTCCTGATCAACAACCAATGTCTTAGCTGTTGATCGGGATGAGCAAGGGGTAACTTGGGGATTTTGTTGGCAGTCCTTAGCGACAACATTTTACCACCAACTAAGATCCAAAAGAGGAGGAAACCTAGCATGACTTACACATATATGTTATCACTTTGACCTATTTCCACTTGTATTGGAAGATTATTATTTTATAGGACATATACACGAATACGGTGGAAAAGGTGACTGTAAGGAAAATGGACCCTAGGCCCATTTACTTTGGATTTTGGTGTTTGATGACCAACACAACCAAATTGGACTAATAAATTTGCAAGTGATTGTTTTGTAGTTCAATAGGGTGCAAGAAGTGACTTGGACGAAGGCGACATGGTGATCCCACGATCAACACCTTAAGCAAGACCCTAGAAGCACAAGAGAAGACCCAAGATATCAAGCGAACTCCAAGCACGAAGATAGGAACCAAGTTGGATGCAAGATCGCGAAGAAATGAGCTTCGTAGCACTGACCGGACGCTGGTGGCATAGCGACCTGACGCTCTGATCAAGAGGCTCAGCAATAGCAGGCATCAGCAGCAGCGACTGGCCGCTGAGGACTGAAAGTGATCGGACGCACCGATGGCACTATTCATCATCCCAATAATGCACTCATCACTGACCAGACGCTGGTGACTAATCGACCGGACACAGGAATTGCAGCGTTCGATCGAGTACAGAGGTTCTAGAGCAGCGAAGTTTTGACCGAATGCGTCCGGTGGCATGTAACCAGATGCCATCACCGTCCGATCAGTTGATCGCACGCTCTAACGATCGGGACGACCAGACACGTCCGGTCAGGACAAAAGCAGCGTTCGGTCAGTAGCAGAAAAGCGAGATTTTGTCCCCAACGGCTACTTTCTCAGTGGGGCTTATAAATAGACCGTCGAACTAGCCATTTGAGAAGAGTGGAGCTGAGGAAACATACCAAGGGTGCTAGTACACCATTTTAGTGATCTCCACTTGCATAGTGCTTAGTGATTCATTAGGTGATTAGTGTAGGTGCTTTACAAAGTGCTTAGGTTGATTAGACCACCACTTATGCGCTTGCTCTAGGTTTAGACCTAGTGTTTAGTGAGGTTAGCATACCTCTTATCACTCGGTGCTTGCACGCACCATTGTTGTACATCGTAGGGGCTTGTAGTCTTGCAAGATCACACCAACCGCGTTTGTGGTGTGGCCGCCATCGTGTACCGAACGGAACAAGGCCTGCCGCGTTTCGCCTAGAAGCTTGATAGTGAAGACGGCGGGGAGCAGTCCGGGAGAGGCTTGCCGGAAGGCACACCGGAGACCCACTTGCGCATGGGGAAGGCCCGGGGCTATCCATGGAGTTACCCGACCGGGAGCTTGGCCCTTGCGAGGGATTCCTTGCGAGGGGCTCCAACGAGGACTAGGGGGAAGCTTGCGCTCTTCTCGATACCTCGGTAAAAATACCGGAGTCATCGACGGGAGTTTGCATATCTCTACCTTACTCTTTAGCTTTTGCATTTATGTTGTTTGCATTACTCCTTTTGCGGTAGAGATAGCAACATACTAGCAAAACCATAGTTGCACATTTAGATAGTTTATCTTTTGCATAGGTTTTGCTAAGGATAGAAAAAGAGGCCATAGTTTAGAATTGAAATTTTAAGTTGCCTAATTCACGCCCCCCTCTTAGGCGTCATGGTCCCCTACAATGATAAAAATACGCTTTCCGACAAAGCGTAGAAGAGAAACAAGGAGAGAAGCCCACCTACCTTGCAAATCTAGGCCAAGCACCGACGTAGATGTGACCCTAGCCCAAGAACAAACCGACATGCAAAGGACGGTTGCGGGGAGGTGCCACTTGGGTGCGGGTGCACCAAGGGTATGACCACACCCTCCTCCACGCCTCTTGCCTCTAGCTACCACATGTCATCCTCTGGTGATCCCTCCATGGTGGTTGCATGTGGGTTCCTTCCAAATATAGTCCCTAAACTGGCCTCTTGAGGCTATAAAAGGAGGGGGAAGGCTCCCATTCTCGAGACACACCACAACTCAAGAGCCTCTCTCCCTCCACTTGTATCTTTTTACTATTTTTTGTAGTGTTTGGAGCTAGGCAAGACTCTTGTGAATAGCTTGGACATCTAGAAGGAATCTTGGTATGATCAATATAAAGAGTTCTTCTATGTTCTTGTTCTTGTTCTTATCTTATAAATATAGTTATGTTATAGAATTAGAGCAAAGTTCTTATGTTATTCATTTAGCATATGAAACTTTATGCTTAATCTTTGATACAACATACATGTTCAGACCAAGACCTAAATTTAGGTGATGAGTTCTTCTTTAAGTTAGTCTTTGTCGTTATATTCTTGCGGGTTCGTCGTCTGTCCCCGTGGCGGATGCTCAAGTAGAGAACTCCTGATAAAGACGGATGTTCTAGGCCAAGCTAGAGTAGTAACTGATAGCGTAGACATGGTGTCTAAGCTATATATTACCTTCATTTGCCTCGTTCCCCACGGTTGAGAGGTAGGCGGCACGTGGTGACAGCCATGTGCATCCCTTGTAATCCCCCACGTTTGGGTTAGACGTAGAGCTGGAAGCCAGAGGTACTTGGTAGACCAAGTATAAGACGATGCCCAAAGTAAGTTTATAGTGACCAAAGCTATCTTAACTTAGAATCTCTAACCTTAGAAACTCATGTATTTGTATGACTATCTGCTTAGCATAGCTATATAAGATAAGCCTGCTCCAGTCTAGGTTTATTCTTTTATTCTTTATTCTTTCTTTTATCTTTATCCTTGAGATTGGCTTGAGTGTGTGTGTCACACTATTCAATATTTATCCTGGTTTACCCCTGTTATGAACTTTGGTCTGTTACATAGTCATGTTATTTTGACCAAGTCCCTACTAGATACCTTTACACCATGTCTTCCTTTGGGAAAATATAAATGAACGATACCTGAATACTTTCGGGTGAAATGCTACAACGATATATCCATGCGCTTGTAGAATAGTTCTGCATGTGTTCAGAAATATCGTCATGGCATTTCTGGTGCTACTGCTGGGAAACACAAATCCTAGTGGTGATGCTAAGAAACGCCAACAAGCATTTCTGGTTATAACACAAATCCAGGGAAGGCACTGGTTAAAAGAATCTAAAAGGACATGTTCATGATAATATGCATGTGTAGTAGCCATTGCTCATAATATGATAACTTTGCTTGTTTTCTCCTGTTATGGATGGAAACAGGATAGTGTTAGACTGGTTTTGATTTGCCGACGAACTTCACCAAAAATCCGAAGGCACTTAAGGATATTGTTGGTTCAGCTTCTAGAAAGTGCTTCTATCGCTAAAAAGCTAAACACCAACCAAACAGGTAGAACAAGAAGTGGCTTTTTTCAGAAGCAACTAATTTTGTGTAGTACAATTTTTGTAGCACCTTGAACCCTACTTTTGGCTTTTAGCTTTCTGCTTTTCAATTGGGTAGGAATAGAGAGATGTTTTACAACTCTTTCAAATGAGATAAAGAGAGGAGAAAGTTTTCATAATTATTGTAACCAAATAACTTATAACTTTTTCATAACACATAGCTCATATCAGCTTTTCTCAAGCTCACAGTTGAACCAAATAGACCCTAAGTCAAGGTTAGGGTCTAGCTGATCGGGTTTTTCCCATACCACCCCACCCAAATGGTGCACGACTACTTATTAGTAGTGTGAATGGTGTGGCCAACTATCGTGGGTTCGATTCTACGGTAGTAATTATTGATCTGAACGGTAGCTCTATGCGTGTGACTTTGGTGGTTTAGCACTCAAGACATAAAGGATCTATCTTGGTTCAGGTGTCAAAACTCTATGTCCAGCACTGGTTTCTTCGTGTTAGAATGCTCAGTTGAGTTCTTACAATGGTAGAGAGAGAGATGTGGTAAGAGAGCGCTAAGCTAGTGATCTAGGGTTTCTCAAGTTGATTGATCGGTTGCTCAATCGAGGGTTTGATCCCCTCTACAGGAGCCCCTGCCCAGCCTTATATACTAGAGGGACAGGGGGAGTACAAGGAGATATGGTGTTTTGGTGAGATCCTAGGGTTTTGCATCCCAGTCTTTGACATTGTTGTTGTGCCTTAATTAGATTTCTCTTCCTATTGGCATTCATCTTGCGCCAAGGATGTGGATGCATGCCCTAGGCATGACCCCTTGCTGGGAGTGGCCACCACAACCTTGTAGGGCATGAAGGAGGAGCCATGGTAGGGCCGGGCATCCTATGGCTTTGCCTGTGTGTTAGGTTTAGGGCATCTGTCAGATAGGAAGATTCCTCACAATAGTCAGGATGGGAAGCTGGACCGTGTAGTGCAATGGCCCTTGTGGCCTCCCTTGGTTGGCTATTGCCTTCCAAGGTCGTGAGCCTTTTGTACTAGACCAAGTGTCGGTGCAGAAAGTGACCAACAAGTAAATATTTGTATTTTTGCCGTACGTTGTGATCAAAGGTGGCCTAGCACTTAATGACATAGGGTTTATACTGGTTCAGGCAACGTGCCCTATGTCTAGTTTGAGTTGGTTGGTAACTTTATTCCTAAGCCTAGGTGCTCAAAGTTTATAGTGGGGTTACAAACGACAAGGAGAAAGATGGGGTGTACAAGAGGTCTGGTCGGAAGGGCCGAGAGCGACAGGAGCTCCGCTATGAGCTAAGTGGTCAAGCGTGTGCTTGAGGTCCAAACCTGGCTATTCTATGGTTGTGAACTAGTGAACTTGGTCGATCTAATGAATCTGGAATCACTTGAGTGTTGGGAGAGAGCACATCCCCTTTTATAGACGAAGGGAATGGCCTTACAAGTGAGAGGGAGAGAGTTTGTATGCTTCTAAGTCTTGTTGCCCATGCCGGTGGGTATAAGATGATGGTAGGCGCCCATAGCACTGTTGGATGTTAGATGCACATGGGAGGTTACATCGTCTTTCTTTGGGTATGGCAGATGTTGGTACCTGCATATACTGTTGATGCCTAGAGGCATGTGAGGAGTTTCACCATGTTCACTTGGTATAGTAAATCCCGACGCCCACAACACTGTCGATGCCTAGAGGCATGTGGGGGCCTTACCGTATGGGAGTTAGTGGCGCCCACAATACTGTAGAGAAAAATGTCGGCGCCTACAACACTATTTGTGTTAGGGAGGTTATAGAGTACTGTTCCTGCAGGTGTACAGGGTATGGTCTCTGGTGTCATGGTTTGACTTGTGCGCCTTGCCTTGCTTTCTTCGTCCGTTCCTTGGTCTTTTTTGAGCGGGCATCCTCAGTCAGTTCATCCTAGTTGGCTCTGGTTGCACAGTCAGATAAGAGCAGTGAGTAGGGTCTTTACATACCCTGGTCAGAGATGTAGGGTCGGAGTTAGAGGTAGTGCTTTGCTAGGCCTTCCGGTTGGAGAGGTCATCCAGAGGTGGGCTGGAGACCAAAACGGGCGCTCTGGTCGGAGAGGTGGTCGGAGTTAGAAAAGCAGGTGCCGTTCCTCCTCGGCCAAACCTTTCGGTCGGTGATTGGATCGCCCTTCTGGCCTATTGTTTAGACTCTTGGGTTGGCCAATGAGTTGCGCGCTATCTGCTTGGGCCAAGCCTTTGCGGGGAAGTCAGTCTATGAGGTGCCCCAGGTTTATGAACCTGACAGGAGCCCCCGAGCCTCTGGGTGATTAGGCAGAATCGTCTGGGAGATTTTTACCTTGACAGCGAGTGTAGCCCCTAAGCCCCTAGGTGGTTCAGGGAGAACCGTCTAGGGAGTTTTTCATGTTTGCCAGCGGGGGAGGTTTTTGTTTTGTCAGCGGGGGAAGTTTTTGTTTTGTCAGCGGGTGCGCGCGAGCGCACCCATGGGTGTAGCCCCTGAGCCCCCAGGCGATTTGGGCAGAATCGTTAGTGGGTGTTTGTTAGTGGGTGTGTGTGCCTGCTTTTTAGCCATGGCATCTAGTTTTTTTAGGGATCGGGTGAGACGGAGCTTGCTGATCCTAGCGTCGATGCGCGCCGTGGGATCAGGTGAGGTAGTTTAGTCAAGGGATCGGATGAGACGGGGCTCGTAGGTCCTAGTGTTGGTGCGCACCATGGGATTTAGTGAGTCAGAGTCGTGGATCCTATCCTTGGTGCTGCCTATGCAGCTAAGGTGGTTAGTTTAGTTAGTTTAGGGATCGGGCGAGCCAAAGCTCATCGATCCTGATGATGCGAGCTCGGGGTCACAGACCCAGGTGTTTGTAGTGCAGTCGGAGTGTAGTTGGATGGGGTGAGTTTGGGGTCGTAGACCCAGGTGTTTGGAGTGTAGTCTAAGCATAGCCGGATGGGGCGAGTTCAGGGTCGCAGACCCAGGTGTTTGGAGTGCAATCAAAGCGTAGTCGGATGGAGCGAGTTTGGGGTCACAGACCCAAGCATTTTATGTCTTGAGCCCCAGAGCCCCGTTGGGCTTTAGTAGGGGTCAGTGTGAGTCATGTGCGTTACCCCATCCTTGGTTCCTCACAACCAGAGGGGTTAAGTTTTGTCGCTTGTCCCGATCGCTTGGGCTCGAGTGACGCTCTCGGTGAGTTCACTAATAGGTATGATCAAGTAGAATCTGGGTCCGTCGTTCATGATGGAGTTGACATAGCCCTCTTGTGACATTCCACTGCTCCTTTACCTACAACCTGGTAGATGCCTGGGTCATTCCGGAGACCGACCTGGGTGGCCTAATGGCCTCCCCTCGATAGAGATTCTGTGGGCTTGGAAGAGGCTTAGGATTGAACGAGAAGGTTGAGATGACCCTGTCTGCCAGACTGGGCGAGGGCCGCATGGGGCTCATCTGCATTTTTCTCCCTTGGCTCTATCGTTGCTCATGTTGAATGAGGCAACTACCGCTTTGTGATGCAACATGGAGCATTGTGATGCATTTCGCTGTATGTGGATGCTTAGTTCCCAAGCCCCCGGGCGGTTCAGGGCCTGAATCATCCTAGGGGCACGGGCGTATGGAATGAATGCACGTATGGATGTATGAAATGATTTATAAAAAAATAGAGGGGCTCGATAGTGTTACCTTGATGACTCGAGTGATGGGATTTGAAGAGCTCTAGTTAGAAATGTCCGACCAGGACCCATGCTCGTCATTCATGATAGAGTCATCATGGCCTACATGGGGTGTCCCTTTGCTCCTTACCTATCCCTCGGTGTGTCTTTCTGAGCCGTTTGATCAACTTAGGAAGCCCAATGGTCTCTCCTAGTGGAGATCCCTTTGTTTAGGTTTTTTTTCAAGTCCTGCCTAGGGAAGCGGAGAGCTGCCTACATGTGGTGATGCTTTGGTTTTCATGCCCAGTCGTGTTTTAGTGGTGGTCCATACCCAGGCCACGTCTCGTCTCACCAGGCAGCGTTCCGTCTGACCAGGCGTTATTCTATCGGTTAGCGTGCGTCCCATCGGTCAGGGTGTGTCCCATTATTTCCCTTCCACATTGAATGAGGGAAGGGAGAGAGTTTTTCACTCTGATCTTTTGCCCCTCTTTGGTTGTGGCATTTCTTCTTTAAATTGGGGGAGGGAGAGGCCTCTCCATCGCAGTCCTTTGCCTGTTCTTCAACTATTGTCTCTCCTCCTTCTTCCTCTTCACTAAGAGTGTCTGTATGTCGCGGTGGTTCTTAAGTGAGAGAGGGGTTGAGCGAGGGGAGGACTTACTGATCCTTTCATGAATCCGGAGCATGATGTTGAGCTGGAGGCTGCTTGGGGTAGTGCTGGCCATCTTTGCCTGAGAAGGGATGACTTCCACCGAAGGGAGTAGCGTGTTGGATTTGTCTGCGAGGCCTTCTATGGGATGGATCTTCACCGGGCTAGCCTTGTTGGAGGGGAAGTTGCTTAGGAGTGTGCCGGTGGAGGGTTTCGCTCCTACAGCTGCTCAGGTTGGCTAGTTCATAAAGTTTGATGAGATCTCTTCCAGCCATGGTGGCCATACCTTGGTAGTTGCATCCCTGCCTAGGAGCTGCCTCGACTACATGAGAAGGTCAGGAGCTCCATGTTGCTCTATTGAGTATCTATGGGTGCGATGCCCTTGAGGTACCCATTGCGCTCGCCGAAGTCGAGGGGATGGAACCAGGCGGTCCCTTGAGGTACCTGTTGCGCTCGCTGAAGTCAAGGGATCAGAACCGGGCGGGGCCACTTTTCTACTACTGACCGGACGCTGATCACGTCCTGACTAGACGTGTCTAGTCGTCTTGACCGTTGGAGCCGCGATCCACTGATTGAACGCTACCAGCATCCAGTCACATGCCACCGGACGCGTCCGGTCGCATTTTCGCCGCTCTAGAACCTCTTTGTACTCGACCGGACTCTGCTATCCTATGTTCGGTCGATCAGCCACCAGCATCCGGTCATGTCTGTTGTCGAGCCTCTTGATCAGAGCATCCAGTCACTTTCCTCTAGCGTCTGATCCAGCGTCCGGTCACCTTAGTGAGCTCGTTTCTTCGTGATCTTGCGTACGGCTTGGTTCCTATCTTCGTGCTTGGACTTTGCTTGATATCTTGGGTCTTCCCTTGTGCTCTTAGGGTCTTGCTTATGTTGTTGATCATTGAATCATCACATCGTCTTTGTCCAAGTCACGTCTTGCATCCTATTGAACTACAAAACAATCACTTGCAAATTTATTAGTCCAATTTGGTTGTGTTGGTCATCAAACACCAAAATCCAAAGTAAATGGGCCAAGGGTCCATTTTCCTTACACCTGCATAGGGTTTGTTGGTAGCGAGCGAAACAGATGATGGTCGTCTCGTAGGCCTCTTCGAGCAGGTCGACTGCATCTTGCTAAGCCTTCATGGCTCGGTCACGGTCGAAAGCCTTCACTCTTGGGGTGCCATGGTCGAGGTCGGAGGGTAGCACTATAACAGGGACAGGGATCCTGAACTTCCATTAGGTAGAGGTAACTATCGTTGTGGCGGAGAATGACACACCGATCCAGCTTCAAATCGAAAGATCGAACCCTGCAATCTTAGCACCACAACTCCTCTGGTTATCAACCAAGACATGGATCTAGTTGACCTCGCCAAGAAGGCTAATCCCTGCCTACGCAATGAAGATCACAAGCAAGAACAAGAAAGAAAGCAACCAAATTGTAGATGAATGATTAATCTCATGAAGTTGGAGTCTCACAAACCGATGAACGACAAAACTGTTCTTGACATATTAATCTAAGCAAAACCCAAAACCTAATGATGGAGGTAGTGTATGATTATAAAGGTCTTAGGGTCATCGCCTACCCTAGACACGCCCCCTAATGGCCCAAATATGATACACGGTCCAACGGACCAAAAGACGGTGTCGCGGCACTTTGGCAGATTTTGAATGCTAAATTGTTTCGACGATTCCCGTTGATTCTGATGACCTTTTGTTGTGAGAGCACTTGTATTGGCTTCCTTATCAAATTAGGTTTCCAACCATATGTGGATCGTCGAAAACAGAGTCTGGATGCGTCCTGGGTGACCTATTTAAGGCAGACTGGTCCTAGAGGCCAAGACAGACTCGAACTTGAGTTGCTTTGGGCCTCCACCTCGGGGACTCGAACCGAATTAGCCTCGGGCCTCCTTATTGACTTGGACACCCTTGTTGGCCTCCTACCCCTCCATACCATATGCCACATATGGTCATATGCATGGGTGTCATGTCCTCATCATCCTCCCCTTCTTGACAAAAAGCTATCATCGACGTCGATTGTGCTTGAAACTGATCCTGCACAACATAAAGGAGAACGGGGTTGCGAAGACAAAGGGAACTGAAATAAGTGTGAGAAGGAACGTGACCATGTTTCCAAGAAATTTCAGCAAGCATGTAAACTCCATGATCCGAATGCACACGATATATGTCAACACTATCATGCAAAAGATTAGAACTAACCAAAGACAATGCAGAAATAGATGGTCTAGCAGACATAGGTAGCCACCAACAATGCTCCCCTTCTTGGAAGTGAACTTGTTTCTTTGAGGAAGATGAGAAAATGTTTGTATTATTATGGCTGCCCTCTAAACAATCATAACATTGTATAACAAAAGGAAAATTCATATTACTACGAATGTATACTTGATGTATCATATATTGTCCCTTGTTGTTATATTTGCCAATAACATGATATATGTGTTTAGAAAACCAAGGCAAATCAGCATATTTAAAAAGGCCCTCCTCCAAACAATCTAGGTTACACAAAACATCAAATTCAATGTAACCCAAAGTATGTAAAGAAGACAACTGTTTGAACTCATCAGTTTTATTAGCAATATGAATAACATGTTTATATTCAGCACAAGTGGCTAGTTCCAAAACATGTAAAACTAAAGCATCATCAACCAATTCATCTTTATCACAAGGAACTTCAAGCAGATTATCATGGGATGGAGATAAATCAAGAGAGGGTTCCACTAACAATCGCTCTATGATAGCATGGTTTGTGGAAAAATTTAGTACATTAAAACATTTCTCACCTTCCGTGAGTGTAGCACCATGAGCATTACCTATGTTCTCAGCAGGAGTAATAGGTGCATTGTGAAGTGATGGTTTTGAATTTGTATATGAGGTTGTGAGCTCCTCATTTTCTGGGGTATAGGGAGAAAACAAAGATTAACACAAATATTTTTGTGGGGCAATTTTCTGGATTTATAGGACAAAGATAAAATAAAACTAGGGTAATGATAAACCTAATGGTAATACCTGAAGCTCTGATTATCACTTAATGGAGACGGGGATTCCGATCTTCCGTCAGGTAGAGGTAACTATCGTTGTGGCGGAAAATGACACACCGATCCGACTTCAGATCGAAAGATCAAACCCTGCAATCTTAGCACCACAACTCCTCTGGTTATCAACCAAGACACGAATCCGATTGACCTCGCCAAGAAGGCTAATCCTTGCCTACGCAGCGAAGATCGTAAGTAAGAATAAGAAAGAAAGCAACCAAATTACAGACGAATGATTAATCTCACGAAGTTGGGGTCTCATAAACCGATGAACGGCGAAACTGTTCTTGATAGATTAATCTAAGCAAAACCCAAAACCTAATGACAGCGGCAGTGTATGATTATAAAGGTCTTAGGGTTGTCGCCTACCTTAGACATGCCCCCTAATAGGCCCAAACACGATACACGGTCCAACGGACCAAAAGACGGTGTCGCAGCACCTTGGTAGATTCTAAATGCTGACTTGTTTCGATGATCCCCGTTGATTTTGATGGCCTTTTAACATGAGACCACTTGGATTGGCTTCCTTATCAAATTATATTTCCAACCATATGTGGATTGTTGAAAACAGAGTCTGAATGCATCTTGGGTGACCAGTTTAAGGTAGACTGGTCCTGGAGGCCGAGGCAGACTCGAACTTGAGTTGCTTTGGGCCTCCACCTCGGGGACTCGAACCGAATTAGCCTCGGCCCTCCTTCTTGACTTGGACACCCTTGCTGGACTCCTACCCCTCCATACCATGTGCCAAACATGGTCATATGCATGGGTGTCATGTCCTCATCACACTACCTCAGCTCTGTAGGCTAGTAAGAAGGGTGTGAACCCTGTGGATCGGTTTGTGGTCGTTCTCAGGCTCCAAAGGATCACTGTGACCTCTGCAACCCATCGCCTGGTGTACTTGTTGAGTCAGTCGAAGATGCGTGACTTAAGTCCTTGGAGGACCATGCCATTGACGCGCTCGACCTGACCCATCGCCAGTCGATTCTGATGCTGTATCCATCACTAAAGTCTAGGAACTTCCTTCTGGTGAAGTTAGTCCCGTGGTCAGTGATGATATAGTTAGGAACGCCAAACCGGTAGATGATGTCAAGAAAGAATTTGACTGCCTCTTCCGAGCGGATGTTGGTGATAGGCTTAGCCTTTATCCACTTGGTGAACTTGTCGACTACTATGAGTAGGTAAGTGAAATCGTCTGGGCCCTTTTTGAGGGGTCCCACCATGTCGAGGCCCCAGACCATGAATGACCAGGTGATGGGGATGGTTTGGAGCTCCTGTGCTAGCAAATGGGTTTGCCGAGCGTAGAACTGGCATCCTTCACACATGTGGATGACCTCCTCTGCATCTCATAGCGTGGTGGGCTAGTAAAAACCTTGTCAAAAGGCTTTCCCGACCAGTGATCTTGGGGCCACATGGTGTCCACAAATCCTGGCATGGACCTTGAGGAGGAGCTGCTTCCCCTGGTTGGTGGGGACGCACTTCATGAGCACCCCTATTGGACTCTGTTTGTAGAGCTCATCACCGAGCGTGATGAAGGTCTTAGCGCATTGAGCGATCCATCGGGCTTCATTCCTTTCAGGTGGGAGAACCTCCTTGAGGAGGTACGCGAGTAGCGGCGCTCGCTAGTCAGTTTGATCGAGTGCCAATACGGTGACGTTGGTGGGTGGCGTCATCATGGAGGTATTGGGATCGGAGCCCCCGAGCACTAGCTTGGTGTTGGGGTTAGAGCCCTCGGGTGCTGGCTGGGCATTGGGGTGTGTCTGGATCGGACCTTCCATGATGTGGGCGGACGGCTCGTGGACATCGTTGATGAAGACCCTGCTTGGGGATGGATCCCGCCTGGCGGCCAACTTTGCAAGAAAGTCGGTGGCATCGTTGTCCTTTTGGGGGACGTGATGCAGCTCGATCCCCTAGAATTTGTCCTCGAGCTTGCGCACCTCTTGGCAGTATGCTGTCATGAGGGGGCTTTTGCAGGAGGACTCCTTCATGACCTGATCAACGACTAGCTTCGAGTCACCGCGAACGTAGAGTCATGTAGCACCAAGCTCGATGGCGATGCATAGTCCATTGATGAGGGCCTCATACTCCATGGTGTTGTTTGAGGCTGAAAAGTGGAGGCAGATGGCGTAGTGGAGCCTACTCTTTTAGGGGAGATCAGAACCACTCTAGCCCCCAAGCCAGGCACCATTATGGACCCATCGAAATATATTTTCCAGTACTCATGGGTGACGTCCGGGGTCGGTAGCTGCACCTCTGTCCATTCGGTGACAAAATCTATGAGAGCTTGAGATTTAATGGCGGTACGAGGGATGTACCTCATGTTGTGGCCCATGAGTTTGACTGCCCACTTAGAGATCCGTCCCACGGTGTCGCGGTTGTGGATGATGTCCCCGAGTGGGTATGAAGTGATGACCATGACCTCATGGTCGGTGAAGTAGTGCAGGAGCTTCTGGGTCGCCATTAGCATGGCGTATAGGAGTTTCTACACCTGGGGGTACTAGACCTTGGGGTTGGTGAGTACTTCACCGATGAAGTATACGGGCCATTGGACCTTAAGTTGGTGTCCCGGCTCCTCCCTTTCGACGACCAGCGCGGCGCTTATCACATGGTTGCTGGCCACAATGTAGAGGAGAAGGGGTTCTCCCCGTTTGGGAGTGACAAAGATTGGGGCTAACGTCAGAGACGTTTTTAGGCTCTCCTGGACCTGCTGAGCTTTTTCAATCCAGACAAAAGTGTTCGTCTTTTTGAGGAGCTTGTAAAGTGGCATCCCTCGTTCATCGAGCCAGGAGATGAATCGACTTAGAGCAGCTAGCCAGCCGATGAGCCTTTGTATGCCCTTGACATTGCGTATGGGACCCATGTTGGAGATGGTCGTGATTTTTTTGGGTTGGCCTCAATGCCGCGCTCGGACACAATGTATCCTAGCAGCTTCCCCTTCAGAACCCCAAAAACACTTTTTTTAGGATTTAGCCTGATGTTGAACCTTCGGAGGTTCATGAACATTGCGGCCAAGTTTGTGATTAGGTCACAAGCTTGAGTTGTTTTAACCACCATGTCATCAACATAGACGGCGATCGTTGGTCTTGGCCGCTCGTCTTGATCAGGCTGATCGAGCGGGTCGATTTGGTCGATGAAGCATTGCTACATGCACCTTTGGTAGGTGGCACTAGCATTCTTCAAGCCGAATGGCATGGTTATGTAGTAGTACGAACCATACGAGGTGACGAACAAGGTTGCGAGCTGATCAGACTCTTTCATCGCGATCTGGTGATAACCCGAGTAGGCATCTAGAAAGGAGAGGATCTCATAACCTAAGGTGGAGTCAACTATCTAGTCTATGTGTGGCAAAGGGAAGTGATCCTTTGGGCACGCTTAGTTGAGGCCAGTATAATCAACGCACATTCTCCATTTCCTGGTCTTCTTTTTAACAAGAATCGAATTGGCAAGCCAGTCAGAGTGGAATACCTCTCTGATAAATCCGGCCACCAAGAGTTTGGCGATCTCTTCACCTATGGCCCTATGCCTTTCATCGTTGAAATGGCGCAGGGATGAGGCACAGTGCGTGCTCGGCAACCTCTCGCGGTATGCCTGGCATGTCAGAGGGCTGCCATGCAAAGACATCACGATTGTCTTGCAGGAAGTCGACGAGCTCGCATTCCTATTTGGCTAGGAGCTGGGTCCCGATCCGCACTGTCTTGGTCGGGTCGGTGGGGTTGACCCCCACCACCTTGGTTTCCTCGAGCAGATAGAAGGTCATCGAGGAGGTTGGTTTGTTGCAGTCTAGAACTGCTAGGATCGATGATTCCCCAAGCCACGGGAGCTCGGTCAAGTTCACAACCACAGTGGCGAGCTCGTAGTGCTCGCGGTCACACATGAAGGCGTGCGAGAAGGCACTACTCACAGTGATCATGTCATTCGGTCCTAGCATCTTTAGCTTGAGGTAGGTGTAGTTGAGGATTGCCATGAATTTGGCATAACATGGCTGCCCCAAGATGGCATGGTAGGACCCTGGAAAGTCCACCACTTTGAAGGTGAGGACCTCCAAGCAGAAGTTGGTTCGGTTGTCAAACGTGATGGGCAGGTCGATCTACTTGAGTGGGTATGCCTGTGCTCCTGGGATCACCCCATGGAAGGGAGAGCCCACCAGGTGAAGCTTCGATCGAGGGATGCACATGGCGTCGAGGGTGTCGACGTAGAGGATGTTGAGGCCACTGCCTCCGTCCATCAGCACCCTGGTGAGGCACTTCTTGTGGACAATGGGATCAACAATGAGTGGGTAGCATCCCAGTCTTGCAATGTGGGAGGGGTGCTCCCTCTGATCGAAGGTGATCGGAGATTCCGACCAGCTAAGGAAGGAGGGGATGGCCGTCTTGGTGGCGCATGCCTCCCTATAACGTACCTTGTGCTAGCGCTTGGACCAGATGACATCGGATCCACCGAAGATCATGATGCATTCTTCAACGTTGGGGAAACCATCTCTGTCCTTGCCCGCCGCGCCTCCTTTCTTGGTTGTCGCCTCTTCGTCGTCCTCTTCTTTTGGCCCGCTGGCCTATCATAGGAGACATTTGAGGAGCTTGTAGTCTTTGTAGAGGTGTTTGACGGGGTAGGAGTGGTTGGTGCATGGTCTATCCATGAGTATGTTGAAGTGGTCAGGTAGGCCATGTTGGGGCTGCTTGCCCATGCAGTCAGTTGCGGTGACCAAAGTGGTGTTCTTCGGTCGGTGCCGGTCCTTTTTGTTCTTCTTGCCCCTCCGTGTGGAGGGGCCCTTGTCTTGGTCCACGTGCTTGGCCTTGCCTTTGTCTCGGCCCCCATTGAAGACTGCTCCGACCGCTTCCTCACCGAAGGCATGGTTAGTGGCGATGTCGAGCAGGTCACGGGTGGTACGATGCTTCAGGCATCCAAGCTTGTAGATCAGGGACTCATAGGTCATCTTAGAGAGGAATGCGCTGATGACGTCCACATCGATGAGATCAGGGAGGGAGTTGCATCATTGGGAGAACCTGTGGATGTAGTCCCACAAGGACTCATTGGGCTCCTGCTAGCAACTCTTGAGGTCCCAGGAGTTTCCAGGGTGGACATATGTCCCCTAGAAATTCCTAATGAAGACCCTCTTGAGGTCCGTCTAGTCGCAGATGCTGTTGTGCAGGAGGAATTCAAGCCATGCCCGAACGTGTTCCCCACGTAGATGGGGAGATACTGAATGATGAAAAAGTCATCATCCACCCCTCTGGCTTGGCAGATGAGCCAGAAATCTTCGAGCCAAATACCGGGGTTTGTCTCCCTGGTGTACTTGGTGTTGTTGGTGGGCGGTCGGAAGTGTGGGAACAGTGCTCTCTAGATACATTGGTCAAAGGCCCATGCTCCTAGGCCCTTAGGGCTAGGACTCCGGTCGTCTGGCCAATGACCATGTCTGGGGCATGTTTCACCACTCCCCTTGATGGTTCAGCCAGGATCCATGTCGCCTGCTCTCACCGCCGCCCGATGGATGTCATCATCATGCTAGGCGTGATGCTGGTTGTTGATGACACTATGAGTGTCTTGGTGCAGACCGGGCTGCTCGTGTACTGGCAGTCGGCGTGGAGCAGGTGATAGGTCAGACCGACGCGCGGTTGCTGCCTCCCGAGCCACACATGGTGGCTGTAGCGGTGAGCGGACGGAGTGATCCATCTGGCGCATCCCTGCTCCCCCAGTGGGGAGAGAGGGCCCATGTCAGAGTCGCGATGTGGAGCTTTCCGCTTGTTGAATGGCAGCGGCTTCTACTAGAACCTAGAGGTTCCAGTACACTACCCGCTCCTAGGGGGTCGACGGGCTCGGGAACACCGCGTAGAAGCATTGCTATGGCAATGATGTTCTAACTAGCCCGAGCAAACTATGGGAGATCGTTCCCCTCGTTCATGATGTCATGTTGGACCTAGCGGGCACACCCTCGGGCGTCGCCTGCCGGGTCATGCACATGGGGCACAACATGCTGCACTGGGCTTGCTAGCGCAGGCAGCGGCTAGTTATGCCACCATTGTCGTAGTTCCTCAGCATGCCATTGCACAAATGTGAGGGCCCCCGCACACGGGTCCTGAGGGGTGTGAGTTTATGTAGACTCTGCAACGATCGGCGGCTGTCTCGGAGCATCCACCATAGCGCACTCCTAGGATGGACGGTGGCTAGGTGCCACGTTGCTGATGCTAGAGCCATCACTCTCACCCTCATCATCTGGTAGTTCATGGAAAGTGGTAGGAGCATAGCTTGCCATTCCCACAAATTTGGATGTGAGGGGGGATGGCAGCAGCGTCCCTCAGAGCCCTGAGCGCACGTGTCCGCAGGGGGCACGAGGCCATAGAGGAACCGATCGTATGGTGTTCGTGGTGCGGTAAATATGGTCCCTTCGAATAATCGGCGGGAGATAGTAAATAGAGAGTAAATAACAGTATCCATATTACTCACAGCGGGGTTTGAGCATAGAGTTTGCTTAGAATGAAGCATAGGTGCCATGTCATCGAATTCGTGCATCCCGTAGTCGATGGAGGGAGCCCCTCTGATGGGTGCCGAAATGAGCACCTCCTCATGGAGGTGTAGTATGCCAAGCCAGTCGGCGACGAAGCCCAGGCTTCTGAGGAGGAAGGCCTAGGATGGCTTGAAGATGGGTGGAACCCATGTCCCAATAGGTGGGAGCACAGGAAACTCTAGTGAGCCGAAGTTAATCATATCGCCAGAGCCCGCCATGGTGAAGGTGGCAGAAAAGTGGGCCATCCGATGACCAAAAAGTGTTGAACGTACAGCATCTTCCCACGGACGGCGCCAACTGTCGGTGCAGAAAGTGACCAACAAGTAAATATTTGTAGTTTTGCCATACGTTGGGATCGGAGGTGGCCTAGCACTCAATGACACAGGGTTTATATTGGTTCACACAACGTGCCCTATGTCCAATTTGAGTCGGTCGGTAACTTTATTCCTGAGCCTAGGTGCTCGAAGTTTACAGTAGGGTTATAAACGAGAAGGAGAAAGATGGGGTGTACAAGAGGTCTGGTCGGCTACAGTTGGAAGGGCCAAGAGCGATAGGAGCTCTACTATGAGCTAAGTGTTCAAGCATGTGCTTGAGGCCTGAACCTGACGGTTCTGTGGTTGTGAACTAGTGAACTTGGTCGATCTAATGAATATGGAATCACTTGAGTGTTGGGAGAGAGCACATCCCCTTTTATAGATGAAGGGAATGGTCAGAGTCAGAGGTACTACTTTGTCAGGCCTTCCGATCAGAGAGATCATCCGGAGGTGGGCTGGAGATCGAAATGGGTGCTCCGGTCTGAGAGGTGGCCAGAGTCGGAAAAGCGGGTGCTGTTCCTCCTCGGCCAGACCTTCCGATCAGTGATTGGATCACCCTTCTGGCCTACTATTTAGACTCTTGGGCTGGCCTATAAGTTGCGCGATGTCTGCTTGGGCCGAGCCTTTGTAGAGAAGCTGGTCCACGAGGGACCCCGGGTTTATGAACCCGACACCAAGTAACCTCAGGGCATGGGCGGTTTGGGCATGGTCCTTGTTCCTAGGCCTACACCTGGAGGTTAGGGCCTTCCTCCAAAGTGGGCCATCTTGGGCCCAACAGGCCTTTAAATGAGTCCGTAGTGCACGCACGAGCACACAAGAAGGGTGTAGCCCTGAGCCATCCCAACACACATGGATTGAGGTAGATATATGAGCATCCAAACAAGGGCATTACTAGCGCCTAGACGTCTGGACGCTCATGGCTGCTAGTTTCCCACGCGTAGCGAGCGGACGGCGCAGACCTTAGCTTGCTCCGAGGTGACTACGTGATCATCACGCCACTATCGGCCCACTAGAGGCCACCACCTCTGTGGGCATTTGTGTGCTCATCGGGTAGGGTTTCCCACTGAGCTCAAACTAAAGTGGTGAGATGGAGGGAAGCAAAGGGAGGGGAGGGAGAGGAGAGGGCAAGGAGCGACGTGTGAGGAAGGAGCGAGGTAGGAGCCAAAGCCCTATAGCAGGCCGCTATTCGCCAGCTGTCGATGCCATGGCAACATGTGCAACGCCTAATCTACTTTTGAAACATCCAGATAAAACATTTGCAACATACGTGAGAAGACAGGAAACATTTGAAACATGCGTTTAAAACTCTTGCAAAAAAGCAAAACACATGAAAACCTTTGCAACACGTACGCAACATTTAGATAAAATATTTGCAACATATGCAACTTCTAGATAAACACACTTACAATATTCATCTAAAAAATAGATGAAATATTGGGAACAGATATTTGCAACATAAGCATACAACCACTGCAACATATGCAATATCCTTATCTACTTTTGCAACATGCATACGAAACCCTTGCGACATACCTCTAAAATAATTGAAACACTTGGGACATACTCTTACAACACATGCTTTTAGCGCAATGTCACCTTGCTACTTGGACGATGTTTATCCCAAAATTTGGGAAGAAGAATGCGGGAACTCGAAGCTTCTAGGATTGTGTCATCAAGGAATCGATTGGATGAGAATTGGCATCAACTGATTTAGATGTAATGTCAGAATCAGCTATTTTATGGACGACATCAGCAGACGGCGTCAATAGGCTATACTTGAGTGGCGCCAGGGTGACGTGTCAGACTCTACGAATAAGGAAAATTGGGGGTCAAAGTTATTATTGAGTAAGAAAGTTTTCTTTTATTCCAAGAATTGTAATGAGTCGTATTTGTGTAGGATTCCTATTTAGGTTCTGCGTATAAATAGTAGACCCTGGTTATTGTAAAAAGGGACAAACACACAATCAATAATATCTTTCTGCCTTTTACCATCGCATTAGGAGTAGGAGTACTATAGATCTCGGCGAGTTTTTCAGCAAACAGGGCTGCATCGATTGATCAACCTCCAGCTTGCTTGTGAGTACCATTACGACTTGTATTGTGCTTGTAAAGCTGCATCAGCTGATTGATCATTTATGAGTCATAATATAAGTTAGTTATCGATCTATATCATAGTTTGTAAGGCTGTATCAGTTGATTGATCTCTTATGAATCATAATATAGATCAAAGTTATCGATTTTGTGTTAGATAATTTGTTGTTTAACACAATATCACCAGTTATCGAATCTATTGAGATTAGTAAGATTTTTCTTGCTACTTTTGGTTGAGTCACTAGTTATCGATCTTGTTATAATTAATTCTTTATGAATTATAATAAATCACCTGATTGAGATAGTGATAGATCGGCATTATATCATCTTAATTGGTCGTCTTCTAGTCTGGTTATGCTTTAAATTTTATGATTGATGGCTTAATTCTGCTAGATCAGCTGTTCAATTTCTATTCCAATCAAACATAGTATGCATTCAAAGACATGTTTCAATCTTGAATAAAACTTACTAGTTAATGAGATCTAATCTAATGACACTACCATAGCTGCATCGATCCGGTCGAACCTTACTGGTAAGACATTAGATTAGAAATTATCGATTAGTGGTCTTGTTCATGATCAAGATATGTACTTTGTTTACTATGGCCGCATCGGCTATTTTAGTTGATTTGCCTATACTCTCACGCATATAGCATGTTTTCATGAATCTGTCGACATGTAGATGGTTTTATAGATTCTTTGGCTTTAGTTTATCATCATTATCATAGCTGTATCGATCCGATCGAGTCTCACTGTTGATGATAACAGATTAGATTAAAAATATTTGTAGATTCATTTATATTAGACAGTCAATTTGTTCACATGCTATACTCTTTTCATCAAACTTATCGGCTCAGCACTTTATATCGATCATGTTCCATTTAGCCGATGATGCTTTCTTGTATCATTTCTTATGTTTACGTCGGATATCGACTATTTAGTCAATAGCCTTATTGAATCAGCTATTTAGCCATACATTTGGAACTATTTGGTACAACACCGATATGTTCCACCTTAAATTACTGGTAAGATTTGCTCTTCTTATCAATTACAGGTCAAATTGACTGGCACATCGTTGGGTTTTTCAGAATCGGCTGGTTCTGTGTTGAAGCCAAATAGATCTCTAGTCTCGTTCCACTCAGATCTTCTAGCTTGCTGTGTGTTGATCACATCACCATATTTTTGTGTCAACACACTTTTTGGCATGCTTGGTGGGACCACAATTGTCATGGCGGTTCACAACAACAAGGACATTCTTATGGTGCCTTATGAAGACTTGCCTATTGAGGATAAATATGTCATTGGTAAAGCTATATAGGAGTTTCAGAATAAGTGCTTGATGCCATACACCAAAACACATGATAATAAAGTTATTCAGAAATATACACTGCCAAGAGTTTTGATGCATGGACAGTCAGATGCAGACGAAGCTAATAATAGGCGTTTTTTTATAGAAGCTATCAACAAATCTATTCATGATCCAATGCTGAATCATAATACAGCTTTCTTGAATATATTTCACAATACCATGAAGGAGGTGTTTCATGGATTTTCACTTTATCAGGTTAGACCGACTTATTACAATGTTCCATATTCATTGACTCAATGGACTAATCAAGCTGGTACTAACCACTAAGAAGTAGCACTAGCTAAGAGTGATGATGCCCAGGCAATTTAGAATTTATCTGAGCAAATTCAGAGTGCTACTACTAATCAAATGCAATATAATCCTGGATCATCAGTACAGCATGTGCAACAGCCGACAGGGCAAGTTCAAAATTAGATGGTTAATTTTGGTACATTAGGCCAAATACCACCGTCGACTCAAAAAATAGCACCATCGGTTCAAAGGATTGTAGAGATATAGATCTTAATGTTTTCAATCGGAGATTTTAAGCAGCAAATCAGCAAGGGGCTTGACAGGTAGATATTCTCCAAGGATATCATTATGGTTCAGATTATAATACCCTAAATATGATTCCAAATCTAGGATATCAAGGCACTCAAAATTTCAATCCGTAGATGGGTCAGCAATTGCTAAGAAATTCAAACTCAAATGCTGATGAATTGTTGCTCAGAGTAACCGAAATGATAAAAAATTAGTTTGGTTTAAAACCAAAAGGATAGACCTTTTTGTACAAATGTCCATATCCAGAGTAGTATGATCTAGTGGCCCTTCCTATGAATACAGGCTTCTAGAATTTGCTAAGTTTACTGATCAAGATAGCACAAGTATAATAGAACATGTCAGTCGGTATCTTACTCAGTTGGGTGAAGCCTCTATTGAGGAAGCACATCAAGTTCGTTTCTTCTCTTTGTCCCTGTCAGGACTAGCTTTCACTTAGTTTTCATCACTAGCGGTTAATTCTATTGCCAACTGGAGTGATCTTGAAAAGAAATTTCATATATATTTCTATACTCAGACAGGGAAAGAAAGATCATAGATTTGATAACTATAAAGCAAAGGGCTAATGAATCGGGTGCTGAGTTCCTTCAGAGGTTCCGAGAAACAAGAAACTTATGCTTTTCGTTGAATTTGACTGATGATTAGCTAACTGTGTTGGCCGTTCAAGGAATGTTGCCAACATGGAGAGAAAAGTTGCTTGGGCAAGAATTTGACAATTTAGGTCAATTGGCTCAACGGGTGGCTGCACTTAATAGCCTATTCTAGAATATGAGCAGAGATACACGATTCTAGAAGAATGATGCAATCGCTGAAGCATATAATCCATATTTAGTCGATGAGGATGATGAAAAAGAGGAAATTGCTGTAGCTGAATGGAATTGGAGTAAAAGGATAGTAATGGTTTCAAATCCTTGGAGAAAAGAAGTTGAAGAGAGTTATGATTTTGATGTTACAAAAGCAGACAAACTATTTGATTTCTTGCTAGAGAAGGGATAGATTAAACTGCCTGCCAATTATGTTATATTACCTCTCTATCAGTTGAAGAATAAGAAGTTCTGTAAGTAGCATAATACTAGCTCTCATAATACTAATGATTGTAGGATTTTTTGGCAGTATATTTAGAGGGCTATTCAACAAGGGAAGCTTAAATTTGATACAGCTCGGAAAATGGAAGTTAATGATAATCCTTTCCTAAATGATCAGAATATGGTTGATGCTAAGTTCTTCAAAGGGAAAGCTAAAGTTTTAACATCAGCCAGGGCAAGAGAAACTAGAACAGTTGATCTAGAGATGCAAATATCGGCTGATGAATATAGAAAAATTAAAAGGCGTCGAGACCAACAAAAGAGTCGATATGAGCAAGGAGAAACATAGAGAGAAGGTGCGATGAGACCACGTGTTACATCTCGAATCCTGTTGAATAAGTGGCAATGGCAGAAAGAGAAAGATTATCAGCGCTGGTTGGAAGAAAAGGAATATCAATGTCAACAAGAAGAAGAAAGATATGAAATAGAACAAGCTGAGTCACATTGGAATTGCCCTTTCTTCAAACATTGTTGGAACGAAGGTTTGAGATTACCTACTAGGAATAATTGCCCAAAATGTAACAAACAATATTGGGAGTTTAGGCAATCTCAAGTCAACCGTCGGTCTATCCATGATCGAATTGAATATCAATGTAATGATGTGGATCGGCGCTTAAAAAATAGAAGCATTTATGATCGGCATAGAAAGCGAGTTGTTGACCAGAACTGGGTTGATTATGAAGAAGAAGATGATGAAGAGTATGTTTGGCAAGAAGGACAGTGGTGTCCAGGAGGTTTAACAAGAAGTCAGAAGAGAAGAGTACAATGCCTAAGAAGCAGAGAATTAGAACAGGCTTAGAAATCTAGTAAACCGCAAGTATGGTGTGCTAAACAAATAGCCGATAAGGATCAACCATCGGCTAATATTCAAATGGCTTTTCTTTTACCATCTGAATTTAAAGCTCTAGCCGATCAAGAAGTTTATTCAGATTTTGATGAATCAGAGTATGAAGAGATGGTAGCCCAGTTGACATTGATACAACAAGCTATATTTGATAAACCAATTAAGCATCAGCATTTGAAGGCTTTATATGTGAAAGGTTTTATCGAAGGGAAGCCGATGAGTAAAAATTAGTTGATGGAGGTGCTTCTATTAATCGGATGCCTTATACTACTTTTCGCAAGCTTGGTAAAGGACCAGAGGATTTGATTGAGACTTACATGATGCTTAAGGATTTTGGAGGTAATGTGTCTAAGACCAGGGGGCAATAAATGTTGAATTGACAATTAGAAGCAAAACTTTGCTCACTACATTCTTTGTCATTGATGGAAAGGGTTCATACAGTTTACTTCTTGGTCATGATTGGATTCATGCCAATTGTTGCGTACCATCGACTATGCACCAATGCTTGATTCAGTGGCTTGGAGACAATATTGAGCTAGTTCATGCTGATGATTCTATGAGTATAGCAACAGCTGATCCAATATATTGGGAACTAGAAGATTTTGAGTATTTTTCTAGCAAGCGATGGGAAGGAGGCTTTATTAGGATCAATGATGAAGGCCAACAGCCGATCCGAGCAGTTGGCTCTGAAAGTTTGTTTTAATAGATAATCCAATAGATGGTACAGATGGTAAATTAGGATATGGCTTTACGTCGGCCGATGAGTAAGCAGAAATAGATATTGGTCCTGGAGATAGGCCTAGGCCGATGTATGCAAGTGCTAAATTGGATCCTGAGTATAAATAAAAATTGATAGATTTGTTAAAGGAATTTAAAGATTATTTTGCTTGGGAATATTTTGAAATGCCTGGTTTAGATCGGTCAATTATTGAATATCGGTTGCCCATCAAACCTGGATATCGGTCATTTAAATAAGCTCCAAGGAGATTTAATCTGAATGTTCTCGATGATATTAAGAAGGAGACTGAAAGGCTATTAGAAGCAAAATTTATCCGACCTTGCCGATATGTAGAGTGGATATCGAGTGTAGTTCATGTGTATAAGAAAAATGGGAAGTTGAGAGTCTGTATTGATTTCAGAGATTTAAACAAGGCTACACCGATGGATGGTTATCCGATGTCAATAGCCGATATGTTGGTAGATGCAGCGGCTGGGCATAAGGTAATTAGTTTTATGGATGGTAATGCAGGTTACAATCAATTTTTTATGGCTGAAGAAGACATAGCGAAAGCACCCTTTAGGTGCCCTAGTGCAATCGGCTTATTTGAATGGGTTGTGATGACTTTTGGATTAAAGAATGCCAGTGCAACTTATCAAAGAGCAATGAATTATATTTTTCATAAGTTGATCAGCAAGATTGTTGAAATCTATATTGATGATGTGGTGGTGAAATCCAAAGGGTACAAAGAACATCTGGCTAATCTATGTGAGACTTTGGAGTGCACAAGAAAACATGGTTTAAAGATAAGTCCTAATAAATGTGCCTTTGGAGTGTCAACTGGTCAATTTTGGGGTTTTATGGTCCACAAGAGAGGAATTGAGATTGGTCAGAAAAGTATGAAAGCAATTGATGAGGCAGTACCACCAACTAATAAAATAGAATTACAATTTCTGCTTGGTAAAATTAATTTCATCAGAAGATTCATTTCAAATATGTCAGAAAGGATTCTATTGTTTTCTCCTTTGCTGAAGTTGAAAAATAATCAAGAATTTAAGTGGAGTGACATACAACAAAAAGCGTTTGAAGGGATAAAAGAGTATATGAAATCTCCACCTATGTTGGTTCCTCCTCAGCAAGGTAAGCTTTTTAAGTTGTACGTGTTGGTCAATAGCCAAATAATTAGATCGGCCATGATGCAAGAGTTTGAAGGAAAGGAACAGGTTGTTTTTATTTAATTAGAAGACTTTTGGATCCAGAAATAAGATATTCTCCTATTGAAAAGTTATGCTTATGCTTATGCTTATATTTCTCGTGCACTAAATTATGACATTATTTATTATCGGCTGAGTATACAATTGTGTCTAAAGCTGATGTGATCAAACACATGTTGTCAATGCTGATATTAAATGGGAGAATGGGAAAGTGGATTCTTGCATTATTAGAATTTGATTGGAGGTATGAATTGGCTAAAGCAGTCAAATGGCAAGTGATGGCTGATTTTATTACTCAACATCATAAACCAAGCATCGGCTATGTGGAACATATGTCTTGGACATTATTCTTTGATGGATCATCATGTAAACAAGGGGGTGGCATTGGTATTGTTATTAATTTGCCTCTGGGGGCAAGTTTTGAGTTTGCCTTTCAAACCAAACCAATGACCACCAATAATCAAGCAGAGTATGAAGTTATTCTTAAGGGACTTCAACTTCTTTAGGAAGTAAAGGCTGAGTCAATTGAAATATTTAGAGATTCACAGCTGGTTATTAATTAGTTGATCGGCATGTATGAATGTAAGGATGATATTCTAAAGGGATATCATGATGAATGTCAAAAGTTGCTTGAGGGGTTTCCTCTTACTTCTCTTCAGCATATTCCAAGAGCATAGAATCAAGAGGCCAATCGGTTAGCTCAAAATGCGTCATGCTATCGAGTGTTCCTAGAAATTTTATGCAGTGAAACTTTGGCTGATGATTGGAGAGTTGAGATAGCCAATTACCCAAGAATCCATCATAGAAGGTTACTAGAAAATTGAGATATAAATCAACTAAGTATGTTTTGTTAGATGATCAGTTGTATTACAGAACAGTTGATGGAGTTTTGCTTAAATGTTTAAGTCAAGAAGAAGCAAGACTATTGATAGGAGAGGTACATGAAGGAATATGTGGAGCTCATCAATCGGCTTATAAAATGAAATGGGTTATTCGTGGGTCTGGATATTTCTAGCCAACAATATTAGAAGATTGTTTTGAAAATTACAAGGGGTGTTAGGATTGTCAACGTTTTGGTAGTAGTCAGAAATCACTTGCATCAGCTATGAACCCAATATTTAAGCCATGGCCATTCCGAGGCTAGAGAATTGATTTGATTGGCTAGATTTTTCCACCTTCAAGTAGAGGGCACAAGTTTGTATTGGTAGCAACAGATTATTTTACTAAGTGGATTGAGGTGATTCCTTTGAAAACAGTAACTTCAAAGAATATGGTCAATTTTGTCAAGGGGCATATTGTTTATCATTTTGGGATTTCTCAAACCATTACTACTGGTCAAGGAACAATGTTCACATCAGAGGAATTTAGAGATTTTGCTACCAGTATGGAATTAAATTATTAAATTCTTCTCCTTATTATGCTCAAGCTAATGGTCATGCAGAGGTGTCCAATCAAAATTTGATTAAATTGATTAAGAAGAAAATTGAAAAGCAACTAAGGAAGTGGTATCTGACACTTAATGAAGCATTGTGGGCATATAGGATGACTTGCCATGGATAGATTAAATCATCACCTTATGAGTTAGTATATGGGCATAATGCGGTTCTTCCTTGAGAGATTCAGACTGGATCAAGACATGTTACATTGTAAAATGATTTGACAGTTGAATTCTATAAAAACCTTATGATGGATGATTTGGAGGACTTAAGTTGTCATCGGTTGCGCGCTCTTAAAAATATTAAGGCCAAGAGTTGCAAGGCATTATAATAAAAAGGTCAAGAACAAACAGATTTGCGAAGGAGAGTTAGTTTGGAAAGTAAGATTGTTGATTGGGTCTAAAGACAGCAGGTTTGGTAAATGGTCGCCTAATTAGGAAGGTTCTTATCGGATTAAACGGTGTGCACCTGATAATGCTTATATTTTGGAAACGCTAGAAGGGGAAGAGGAATTTGATAGAGCAATCAATGGAAAATTCCTAAAGAAGTATTATCCTAGCATTTGGATTAATACTTGATAGCTTATTTATTTAGTCATCGGCTCTAATAGCCGGTACTAGGAGGGTATCGCCTTTAGTTCAAAAATCAACCCTAAGGGGAAAAACCGATACGATATGTATCGCCTAAAGAGCAAAAATACACACAAAGACAATCAGACTTATATTTCAGCAGATTCAAAAACGCATTCATGAAGAGAAGCAGAAATTATATTCATTGATAGTTTGTTCCTAGTACAAACTAATCAAAAAAATTATTGATTACATCCTGGGCGGATGTAATGTCCTTGATGGCCGCAGCTGCATCATCGAAGTCTTCGATCAAGTCCTCATGCATGTCGGGGACGTCGGCCATCGGGAAGCTCGGCTCCATGGTGCGGTGCTCGTGCCCAGTCGGGACCTACGCCATGGCCAGGGCCACTACTGCGCCATAGGGGACGCCATGGAGGGCAATCTCCTAGACACGCGCTGAGATGTCATGCAGACGGTTGATGAGTAAGGGGCCGCGGGCATTGACGGCTGCCATAGCCGCGTTCGCCGCTAGTTGGAGGTTCTCCAACTACACCATCAGGGCTGGCAATCACAGAAACAAAGAAACTATCAAGACAAAGGTAGAGAAAATAAGAATAGAGGTTTTCTTGGAATCCATCTTACCCACCACCATGGCGTCCGATTTAGCCAACCGTGCCCGGGCGGCGTTGGTTTCTTCCTCGGCGGTGAGGAGGGCAGCTTGAGAGGCCTCAAGGTAGATCTCAAGCTGATCATTCTCTCAAGTTGCCTCGAAGTAACAGTCCTTGGTTGCCTTCCATTCTTGGAGGAAGCGCCAGGCGTTGTCGCCGGTATAGGAGTCGGAGGAGTCCGATGATAAATCTGGCAGTAGACTCAACATTGCAGGGCTCATTGGCCCTAGGAGGAGAAGGAGGAAGTATGTTGTTCAAGACAAACCAGCAGACATGTCAGAAGGTGATCTATTGACAGGAGCAGGAGTTGCTTTGTCCTACTTCATACAGCGGAGCCGCTGGCTCACCGGCATCTCCTCCTCTGGGAGATCTTCCGCTGCATGCTTGCCATGGTTATCTTCGTCGACCATGGGTGCTGGTTTAGATCTTGAGGGGAGGAGAAGAGGAAACTGCTATAGGGTCTATGAAGGTGGAGGGATGCAGGAGAATGAGAGTAGTTGCAAATCTAGATGTGTTTGAGGCTAAAGCCCTTGGCTGGTATTTATAGCCACAAAGGTGAGAAGGTAGATATCTTGGGACGTGTGAAAGTAACACCAATTAATGGAAGGGGGAGAGCCGCTTCACTAATACCGAGGGGAACGTGGTGTTGATGACTAAGAAGGAATTCGAAGGGTTTTGTGATGAAAGCTGTTTTCAAATTAAGTTAAGTCAGAGTAAAGTCAGAAATCAGAAATTGGCTAATTCAAATCGGCACTTCTAACCGGACCAAAAATACAATTATCATCAAGTTTATGTGTTACAGATACTTGGTGCATTAGGTGATAAGCAGACCCCAGTAGATATTTTCTGAGGGGGATATCGTTGCTGGCTACTAGACGCTCTGCCATGTATTTATGATTATAAATTGGCCCGTAAGATGACCCACAGAAGATTAATCTTTTCAGCCACATGTTCAGGAAAGCTACATGCTCTCTTTCGTCAACAATCGATACATCTCCAATATGGTTTAGAATATAGCTTGCCCATCCTATGCAGTCTGATATTTTGGCTAATTTTTTTAGACCCAACACTTAAGAAATCATAGGGTTACATTGATCCTATTATTCTAAAGCCGGTCAACATGTAAATATCGGCCAAAGTGATGGTCATTGAACCGTGACCAAAAACAAAAGCATTCAAAGTGTTGGACCAAAAGTAAGATGCAAAAATCAGAAGTGAGTTATTCCTCTCCATTCCAGACAGTGAGAGTGTCAGGCATTGATTCAAGTCATAAGTTTCCCAATCTCCAGCTTTTTTCTCTGATACCCTATGGAACTAATCCCTCCATCCTTTAGGCATTTTGGGTCAGTTTCTAAAGGGAGTCTTGGTGTTCTAAGAAGATAAAGCTACTACAGATTATTTGAAGGGGATTCGATTGGTTTCTTGATTGATGAAATCAGATGGATCAGGGTTACCCATGGGTCCAAGATAATAGGCATTAGGAACAACAGCTGATGGAATCAGAATTTCATTCCTCATTTCCTAGAAACCAATTGGGACAAATTTAAGAAAAAGGAAAATAAAGAGTAGCGGCTGTAGACACAGAATTTTCGCCTCGTGCCGAGGACACACACAGCAAGCCAGAAGGATCCGCTCGATGGAGCAGATCCGCCTAACTTCAGCGTAGGGGTGGTCGATCTTGCGCGATCCTCCCAAGACGTGATAGTCAATTTGACCCTGCAATTGACAAGGAGAGAAAGTTCATTAGTAATTAAGGGCAGAACTTGCCGGTGTTGCCAGACAGTCCTGAATGTGCGGCTATGAGAGCCGATATGAAAGGAGATCGACTAAATAGTCGATTCCAGTATATTCATGAGAATAAATCAATTAGAGTTCATAGGGTTGTGTAAGAAGAATCGGTTATCATTCAGGATAAATATCATTAATCGAACAGATATTAATAAATGGCAATAAGATGTCAACAATGATCGGTTTGTGCTAAGCCAATGATTATAATTAACCAAACCCCATTTTATATAAAGAAACAATTCAACACCACTTAACCGTTTAATAAAGATAAATCTAATGAACATGTTAGATCTCATCTATCATCATGACTAGAGGGGCATGATGCAGAATCATGCAGGCCGTAGAAATAACAATAGACTCGACGACCCTAACTCATTACTAATATCAGTGGGGCGTGAGGCAGAATCATGCAGGTCGTAATACAATAATAAGATTATGGGGCTAACATATCTTTCAATCTATCTTTACTTCAACGGTCTCGTGATGCGAACTATTCGTGAAAGCGCTCGATATCGGCTAAAATAGCCGATTCAAGCATAACGCATAGTTAAAGTCATGCCTTACCAGGAATAGATCTACTAAATATCAATCCCCACTCCACGGTGCTAACAGTGGGGTGTGAGGCAGAATCACACAGGCCATGATAACGGACCGTGGAACGGTTCTCTCTAGCTAATAGATCTACTCAAGACGCAACATGCCTTAACAACACGTTATGCACGATCAAGCTTGATGTAAAACAGCCAATAAGACATAACTCATCATTTAAGGTGTAGATTGGATCAGTTTTAGGTTAGCAAACGATGGGTCAAATAAGATATAAGGCCGATCTAAATCAATCTCAATTGGGCAGAATGATATTGCTATAATTAGATAAATAATGAAACAATAAGCAATATCGGTAACTTAATGAATGTACCAAAGACTGTCATCCTAAGGTAGAGCCGATAACTTGACCTTGATATAATTCAAGCAGTGGGGTGTGAGGCAGAATCACACAGGCTATACTTGAATTAAACAAGAGTTGATAACTAGCTTATACCAGAGCCGCAGTGGGTGTCGACCGGATCGATACAGCCATACGAACAGAGGTATAAACCATGATGGTACCTACAGACAAGCAGTGGAGGTCGACTGAATCGATGCAGCCGTACTCGCTGAAGAACTCGTCGAGATCTACTCTACTCCTACTCCTAAGGGGTGGCCGGAGCCAAAAAAAAAGTAATTGACTTGTATTTGGATTGATTGATTCCTTTTTACAATAGCCAGAGTTTGATATTTATACCTGGGCCCTGTGCATGACTCCTGCCTAAGCATGACTTATTATAATTTTTGACCCTAGAGAAAATATTCCTAATTTAAGATAACTTGGACTCTAATCTTTCCCTTTTTGCAGAGTCCGGCATGCTTCGTCCTGGCGCTGAACGTAGCCTCTGTTGTTGTCTACTGGCGCTATCTATGGAAAGCCGATTCCATTTTCTGCATCTGAATCATCTGGTCCCGATCTGCACGTAATTGATTCCTTGGTGACATGATCTTGGAAGTTTTCGGGTCCCTGTAACATCTTCTTCCAAATTTTGGTGTAAACAGCGGCTAACACTTGAAAGGCAGAAGTTTGAAGGCATACCTCGGGAACGTGATCGTTGGTTGCCATTGTAGCCAAAATAGATCTGAATCTGAGGAAGGCTACTTGAACGGCAGCTTGATAGAGCAAGAGGATTTGCTAGGGTTAAGGCTTTGGTGGCGGCGGCTTTGGCTGTTGAAGTTTGTTCGAGAAAGAAGAGAAAAGTAAGCAGGTCGAGCGAATTGGAGATGATACTGTTGGGGTATTATATAGAATTTGGCCCGAGAAGTCAAGAGCCATGTGTTTGTTTTGGAATGAGCGGTTGCAACACGGGGAACCGAATATGAATTTTGGAATAAAATCATTTTTATCTCAAAATTGGGGGGCATGTGTTTACACGAAAATTTGGGAAGAAGAACGCGGGAACTCGAAGCTTCTAGGATTGTGTCATCAAGGAATCGATTGGATGAGAATCGGTATCAGCTGATTTAGATGTAATGTTAGAATCGGCTATTTTATGGATGACATCAGCAGACGACGTCAATAGGCTATACTTGAGTGGCGCCAAGGAGACGTGTCGAACTCTATGAATAAGGAAAATTGTAATGAGTCGTATTTGAGTAGAATTTATGTTTAGGTTCTGGGTATAAATATTAGACCATGGTTATTGTAAAGAGGGACGAACACACAATCAATACAATCTTTTCGGCTTTTGCCATCGTATTAGGAGTAGGAGTACTGTAGATCTCGGCGACTTCTTCAGCAAATAGGGTTGCATCGACTGATCGACCTCTAGCTTGCTTGTGAGTACTCTCACGACTTGTATTGTGCTTGCAAAGCTACATCAGCTGATTGATCTTTTATGAGACATAATATAAGTTAGTTATTGATCTATATCATAATTTGTAAGGCTGCATCAGTTAATTAATCTCTTACGAATCATAATATAGACCAAAGTTATCGATTTTATATTAGATAAATTGTTGTTTAACATAATATCACTAGTTATCGAATCTGCTGAGATTAGTAAGATTTTTCTTTTTACTTTTGGTTGATTCACCAGTTGTTGATTTTGTTATAATTAATGCTTTATTAATTCTAATAAATTACCTGATGAAGATAGAGATAGATCGGTATCATATCATCTTAATTGGTCGTCTTCTAGTCTGGTTATGCTTTAAATTTTATGATTGATGGCTTAATTCTGCTAGATCAGCTGTTCTATTTCTATTCCAATCAAACATAGTATCTTGAATAAAACTCACTAGTTAATGAGATCTAATCTAATGACACTACCATAGCTGCATCGATCCAGTCGAACCTCACTGGTAAGGTTTTAGATTAGAAATTATCGATTAGTGGTCTTGTTCATGATCAAAATATGTACTTTGTTTGTTTGCTATGATCGCATCAGCTATTTTAGTTGATTTGCCTGTACTCTCACGCATATAGCATGTTTTCATGAATCTGTCAATATGTAGATGGTTTTATAGATTCTTTGGCTTTAGTTTATCATCATTATCATAGTTGTATCGATACAATCGAGCCTCATTGTTGATGATAATAGATTAGATTTAAATTATTTGTAGATTTATTTATATTAGACAGTCGATTTGTTCGCATGCTATACTCTTTTCATTAAACTTATTGGCTCAACACTTTATATCGATCATGTTTCATTTAGCCGATGATGCTTTCTTGTATCGTTTCTTATGGATACGCTAGATATCGACTATTTAGTCCATAGCCTTATTGAATCGGCTATTTTGCCGTACATTTAGAATTGTTTGGTACAACACCGACATGTTTTACCTTAAATTACCGATAAGATTTTCTCTCTTTGTCAATTGCAGGTCAAATTGACTGGCACATCATTGGATTTTTCAGAATCGGCTGGTTCTGTGTTGAAGCCATGCAGATCTCTGGTCTCGTTCCACTTAGATCTTTCGGCTTGCTGTGTGTTGATCACATCGCCATATTTTTGTGTCAACAGCCGAATGGAGCTCGTCCTTATGGAGCTCGATGTTGGAGCGCAACTCAATGCCACGGAGTGCTCGGAGTTCGCCGGTGCGGAGCTCGGCGGCGGCACGGACCTCGGCAGTGGCCGCGGCAGGCGGATGCAGTGCGGCCGCAGCGGGAGGCGCGAGTCCGGACGACGGGCGGGCGGGGGCGGCGCCGGCGAGCGGCGCAGGTAGAGTCCGTCCTGCGATGGCGGGCGTTGCGGGTGGGGGGCGGCGCCGGCGCCGGCGACCGGCGCAGGCGGAGTCCGTCCGAGTGGGGGTGGCGCGAGCGAGCGGAGTCGTCCCCCCAAGCGGGGGCATGCAGTGCAGGGTGGGCAGGCGACACAGGCTGGGTCCGTGAATGAGTGGATGAGGATGGGTCCATGAATGAGTGGATGAAGCTCGGACGGGAGTCATGGGACGGACGCACAGATACAAGCATTACCGTCCAAACAAGGTCTAAGTAGTTTTTTCATTGGTATCGCCCTTAGTTTGTGGTACACAAATAGTGTTAATAGTGTTCATACATTATAACTTTGATTGATCACATAACACGGTACATCGGCAGGGGGGGGGGGGGGGGGGGGGGGGAGCACATGCAAACTTGCCTCCGTTTCCCACTCGTGAATCTCTTGCTGCACTCTAACAACTCGTACAGACGGCATATATATAGCCGGATTCCTGATATCTCACCTACTAATTAAACTGAGACACCTCATCAATCCAATAATGTATAACATAGATACGGTACATACCAAATTAATCAAAAAACAATGACCCCGAATAGTTGATGTCCTGATCGAGCAAATCAATTAATACTGGATAATGGAGCGGTAGTAGGTGTTGGGCACCCAGTTGGCCGGGATGACCTGATTGGCCACCAGTGTCCTGCCGGACTCGTTTGTGATGCGCAGCGAGAAGGGCGCCTGCAGCCGGTGGTTGGAGTCGAGCCTCCAGATGGATCCCCAGGACTCGCGCATCGGCGTCCAGTAGCCGGAGTTGGCCTCCATCAGGTCCACCTGCACCACGTCGCCGTCGCCGTCTTCAAACTCGACGAGCACCGCGAGGTAGACGGAGTTGGACCCCTCCTCGACGTGGAAAGTCACCTTCTGCCCAGGGTAATTGCAGGGTACTCTGCAGGAATTAAAGCCCATATGATATGTTGGATTAGGCATTAGGCTTCAGATAGTAGAACACAGGTATAGTACACGCAAGCCAAGTTGTGAAGTACGTCGAAGTATATGGTACTAAGATCTGTGCGAATCTACTTGGGACTGCCCAATAATGGATAATCGATCATTGTCGTTAAGAGTTAGTTGAGCAAAGTACAGGGGCTCGCTCCACAGCACCAGTAAATAGACGGTCGAAATATGATTGTGTTCAGGTAGTAGGGTCTACTGCAGGTTGTTGCACTGTCTCTTTATTTGGCTCTGTGCAGCGAGCAATGCATGTTACTCCGCCTACCTATTGAACTGGATGTCGATGATGCCGGCGTGGCGGAGCTCATCGCTGCGGCCAGGCTTAGCCATGGCACCGAACGCCGTGCCGCTGAGGTCGAAGTGGTACTTGGCGACCGGATAGTAGTTCATGTCGGTGATGATGACCGTCTCCGGGTTGCCGGAGCATGCAGCGTGGTTTTGGCATCGGATCTGCAAAGAAAGGGATGTTAGTTGATCTCTATCCATAGGCCCAACGGCTTATTTGGTCTTTGTCTCCGCTTCCTGATCGGGGGAGCCCAACCCTAATATGGTTGGTGGGCCCCTATCGCACAACACATATAAATAGAGGAGCGGGGAACTAGGCTCGGTAACCGAAGTTGTCCGGAGCCGCCGCAATCCCACTCACAGAAATCTAGTCCGATCTAAAGGCTGTGCTGCCAGTGACGGGATGCCCCACCGCACCGTCGTGACCTCTGCCTCACCTCTGCAGGCCACCGGATCACCACTGGACCTCGCCACCGAGCCAGAGCTGCCTCGACACCGGCGTCCGCGAGGTTGCAGCGCAACCCGGGCGAAATAGATGAACCCTAAAGAGGTCTACTCTGATCTACAGTTACACAGAGGTAATCTACGATTCTAACCAGGAAGTAAAACTACTGAGTGCGCGTGATGTGAGTCAAAAACCAAAACTGTGCATGAGCTTTCCCTTTGCGTTGCACTAGGCCGGGTTCTTCGTACCTGGTAGCATGAACCGCAGCCCTTGCCGTCCTTGAACAGTGGCTCGTTGCCACAGGACGTCATGGCTGAGAACGGAGGCAAGTTCACGTTCTTGAACCCGCAGGCGCCACCTGCATGCACACAAATGGATGCCGCGCGCGCGGCATGCAAAGTTTATTGATACATCGTCCAAAAACAGGGCAATTAGCTATATAAAGTTGAGTTTATTTATTTACAGGCCGGTAACGGTAATAACTAACACCAAGCGTGTGCGTACCGTCGTCGTCAGGACCGGCACCAGTAGGTGCCCCATACCAGGTGGCCCTGGCAGCCTCCCAGTTAGGGTCGGCGGTGAAGTCAGAGGCGTTAAAACTTACAGGCCGAGCGCAGGAGCCATACGTGACTAGGAAGGAGAAGAAGAGCGCTGCAAATGCAAGAGCCTTGTAAGAGAAGGTCGTTGCCATCTTGGCTTAGTGCAGCAAAGACAGTCCTAGCTACTCCAAGCTGAAGAAGGTGGCTAGTACTGATGAGATTGTGCGTTTGGATGGTCGGGGAAGAGCACCTCTGCCAAGGGCATTTATAGGCAGGAAAAGCATCGTTAGAACGCAGTTCCCCGGCCGCGATCGCCATCAGAGGTCGTTGCACCCGACGCTCTTTGGTAGGGGTCACATGGCTCTGGAGCAAATCATGCGAGGAACGGAGACTTCGGGTCATGCGTGCACCATTAAAAAAGTAACGGCTTCTTGGCAGTTATATATCCCCATGACCCCATGCTGTGTATTGTTCAACACTGTCTTTTTTTTATATATACTTCAACAGTGTCTTTCTAGCTACCTGCACACTGATTGATTCTCGAGACACATTTTTAACGTTCTTCATCGACTAGAAATGCACAGCCAACCCGGGCTCTGTGATGATGTGTTAGGAACGGGAGATTCGCGTACAGCCAGATACAGAAGGAAAGGCATCAGGTTTACACAATCAGAACACAGACATCATCAGCCTGTTCGTTTGGCTGTGGGTTGTCGTAAACGATCGTAAATTTCTAGTCGGAACAGCATTTTTCTCTCACACAAACCAGCCAGCAGTACTTCACGAACCAGCCAACCAAACAGGCTGATCATTATTGGTACTGATGCACTGAAACGATTCTGTGCACCAAATTGCGGATCATTTCTGTTGGAAGGGAGACACCTAACCATTTCAGTTTCATGTAGGACACTACTACAGAAGTTAATTGTAGGAGCGGCTCTAGAGCTTCTGTAGGGGCGGCTGCGCCAGCCGCCCTTCCCAGGGTGTTCCTACAGAGGGTGCCTCTGTAGCGGCGGTTTCCTGACCGCCCCTGCAGTGCCCCTGTAGGGGCGGCTGGTGTTTTCAGCCGCCCCTACAGTGCCCTCTGTAGGGGTGACTGGTAATATCAGCCACCCCTGTAGTGGACTTCTGTAAGGGCGGCTGTATCACCAACCGCCCCTGCTGTGTGTATTTGTAAGGGCGGTTCAATCAAGAACCCCCTACAGTGGATTTTTCAGCAAAAAAATAAATAATTCAAATTCAAATCTGACCACATATATATATATATATATATATATATATATATATATATATATATATAATTCAAATTCGAATCTGACCGCCACAAATATACATATATACATCCACAAACACAAGACCATTATTTAGAACATCATCACAAGTCATAATTCACAAAAAGTCCATCATTATTGGTAGTAAAGAAGATAAGAGGGGATGAAAGTGAACTACGATTATTATATCTTTAACTTCAAATGAATTATGCCGCAGAGGAAACTGATCATGTCCAGCAGGTTCGAGCTGAGGTGGATTCACATGTTGTCTTTGGCCATAGAATGCTTGAAAAGCTTCCTCTCTTGAGTTGATTTTTTTGTAGCAATTACCCTTGAAAGCCATCGACTTGAGCATGTGCTTTGTCCCAACTAGAGTACACACCAGGTTCCTTCCTACGATGAACAACATACCATGCCATAGCTACAGAAAAAGTAAAGTGTAGTAACAAAAAGGAAGTGTAGTAACAAAAATACCACTAGGAGGCATGTGTAAGCATCATTGGCAAAGAGGCATGTGCTCAGTTCTATGAAAAACACATCACAGGCAACAGACATGCGCTTAGTTACATAAAAAACACATCACAGGCAACAGACATGTGCTCAGTTATATGAAAAATACATCACAGGCAACAGACATGTCCTCAGAAGAATGCAGGTAATATGCTTAGAAGAGTTAACAATAAGATGTTCAAATGAATGGCTGGGTCACATGATCAAACTGCCAAGGCAAATACACACACTAGCATCAGGTAGGTTGACCCAAAGAAGTATGCAAGGGTGTAGTGGCATATAGTCACTAACTACAAGCCATAGTTAGCCACAGTTAGTAGAGGGTAGCATGTTAACTGCACAAAAGAATGCAGGAACATGTCAACTGCACAGAGATGGGTAAGCCGACTGCACAACCAAGCCCAACAGGAGTGAGTTATGCACAAAAGAAGCCACTAGAGAAGACCAAATGCATCCACTAGGAGAGAGCAGCCACTGCACCAAACCATGCATACAAAATACCACCAGGAGAGGGCAGGCACTGCACAAAGGATGGATCAACCAACGGACCAGCAAGCAGCTCAGTTGTAATAGTGCTTGGCCAAGAAGGTTCTCAGCCACAGCACACGATGATCTGCATTCATGTTCACAAAAGCAGTACCCTAGGGCTTGTTGTCAAGAAGGTGGCCTCATCAGCAAATCCAAGCATGAACATCACAGACCCATACAGCTCTAGGTGGGAATCCTCAACCTTGGTTGAACAAATAACATCACAGCCCTAGCAGGCAAACCAGCCCCAACAGCAGCAAACCTAGTAGGAGCACCAATCCCAGGGAACACAAGCTCATCTGGTGCAAGCATGTCAACATTCATCTCCTCAGCCATCCCCTAGTTTAGTTGGCACACCCCACTCAGATTGTAATAAGATCAAATAAACATCATTGCACATGTCTCTAACCTCAGGTAAATTAAGAGAGTAACAAATAAACATCATAGTACATGCCTGCAGCCTCAGGTAAATTAACACAGTAACAAATAAACATCATAGCACAGATTATCATTGGCATTGGACAAATGCACAGAGCAAAAATAGCAACATCATTGACTTGGACATGAGCTTAGAAATATATTTCATTCACAGATCTAGACAACACTGACATCATCCATCAAGTACTACTGCAATAATCAGAATAGGGAGGAGGGGAGGGTTCAAAAGAGGAGGATTGCTTATACCGAACAGATGTGGTGATAGCACCACAATCAAAAGCAGATGAACAAACAAGGGATGACAGATCTGTTGTACCTACATCAAGTATGAGACCAAATAATTAGGGATCGACCTATTCCCCAAGAATCTAGGGTTACAAGATGAACAAAATAGAGGGAGGGGCGATGGGGACAACCAGATTCACTTGCTTGTTCAAGAACTCAGATCCATAGCGCCTGGAAAACAACCACAGAGGGAGGGGATTAGGCCGGCTTGAATCAATGACAAACACTAGAAAAAAGGAAAAAAGATGAACAGAGGGGATGAGCACCTGCTGCTGGAGCTGAGCGAATGGTGAGCAACTGAGAAGGGAGACAGCGGGGATGTGGATATATACGCGGTGAATGGCGCGAAACAGAGCGGTAACCCAAGAGACATGGCGTCGAGGTCGGAGAGGATGGTGAGGATGGGGTGGGGGCAGCCGCACGACGAACCCTAGCCGCGCACCGGGGGAGCAGACGGACGGGCCGCGCCGAGGAGCGCTCCCAAACCCTAGCCGGCCCGGCAAGGACGGAGGTCGAGGTCGAGGTCCGAGACGAGGCAGCCGGCCACGGGCGAGCGCTCCCAAACCCTAGCCGCCGTCGTGGCCTGGGGAACGGCGGTGGATGGGGCGGGGGCGACGGTTGGGGTCAGGGAGACGGTGGAGGAGGCGGTGGAACGGCGGTGGATGAACCTAGCATTGACAAGCTACGCGCGCAGGATGTGGGAAAGGGAGGGGGCCGCCTCGCAGCGAGAGAGGGCTACGTAGGAGGAGGATGGTGGCCGCCGTCGTCGCGCCAGCCGCCGGCACGAACGCTCGCGCCCGCCGTGGCCCCCTGCCCACGTCGGAGAGGGAGAGCGAGAGAGAGCGAACACGAGAGAGAGGAGGGGAAGAGAAGTTTCATAAAGGAGAAGATGAAGCTGAGTATATATTTGTTTGGGTGGATTCCGACGAGAAGCGGGAGATGCAAGAAAGAAGCTGAGCAGAAGCCGGATAAGGTAAGACAAAGCAGGAGAATCAGCTTCCGGTAGAATTCGATCCAAGATATCTGTGTCGTCGGTTGTGGAGATCGAACGGTCGAAATAATTTAGGAAAAAAATTAAATTTTAAAAAATTAAAATCAAAACTACTAAAATAATTTTGAGACACCAAATGATCTCAAATGAAAATTTGATAAACATCAAAGTTGTAGAGGTCATGAAGATCTACAACTTTTATTTTGGTCATCTTGTCATTTGATAAAATTTGAACATTTCAAATTTGAAATTTTAAAAAATGACAAGTTCGAACCAAAATTTGAGACCCAAAATGATTTCAACATAAAAAGTGATGAATACCAAAGTTGTTCAACTCATTAATATCTACAACTTTTATTTTAGTCATCTTGTCATTTGATAAAATTTGAACATTTCAAATTGGAAATTTTGAAAAACGACAAGTTCGAACCAAAATTTGAGACCCAAATTGATTTCAACATAAAAAACGATGAATACCAAAGTTGTTCAACTCATGAATATCTACAACTTTTATTTTGGTCATTTCTTTATTTGACAAATTCTTAGCACATATTGTTCACTAATCTTACACATGTCTCATATAGTTTATAAAACCTTGAGATGTGTCATATTTGTGAACAATGTCGTTATCACTTTGTCATATGAAGAAATGACCAATACAAAAGTTGTAGATCTTGATGAGTTATTCAACTTTGGTATTTATCACTTTTTCAGCTGAAATCATTTGGGAAACCAAAATCTTGTCTAAAGTTGCATTTTTTTGAAATTCAAAATTTAAATTGCTCAAACTTTTCATATGTATATATTGACAAAACCAACAAAATAAATTGATAGAGAATGATTTTAGAAAATTTTAGAAAAAATCATCAGATTTGGAGTTAGTATGAGGAAGAAAAACTAGTTACAAAGTTGACCCACAGATTAAACAAAGAAATCACACTATTCACTATGATCACGTAAGTATCATCTAGAACAGTGTGATTTCTCTTTTTAATCTGTAGGTAAACTTTGTAACTAGTTGTTCTCCCTCGTACTAACTCCAAATGTGATGGTTTTTTTTCTAAAAATTTCTAAAATCATGTTTCAGCATTTAAGTTTGATCAAACTTGGATGTGACAATGTTTTACATATTTTAAAATTTGAAATATGAAATTTTACAAGTTCAAGCTAAATTTTCAAACCCTAAATGATTTCATATGTAAAAGTGATGAATACAAAAGTTGTTCAACTCATCAAGATCTACAACTTTTATTTTGGTCATCTTATCATTTGACAAAAATTGAACATTTCAAATTTAAAATTTTAAAAAATGATAAGTTCGAACCAAAATTTGAGACCCAAAATGATTTTAACATAAAAAGTGATGAATACCAAAGTTGTTCAACTCATTAATATCTACAACTTTTATTTTAGTCATCTTGTCATTTGACAAAATTTGAACCTTTCAAATTGGAAATTTTGAAAAACGACAAGTTCGAACCAAAATTTAAGACCCAAATTGATTTCAACATAAAAAACGATAAATACCAAAGTTGTTCAACTCATGAATATCTACAACTTTTATTTTGGTTATTTCTTCATTTAACAAATTCTTAGCACACATTGTTCACTAATCTTACATATGTCTCATATAGTTTATAAAACCTTAAGGGAGATGTGTCATATTTGTGAACAATGTCGTTACCACTTTATTATATGAAGAAATGACCAATACAAAAGTTATAGATCTTGATGATTTATTCAACTTTGGTATTTATCACTTTTTCAGCTGAAATCATTTGGGGAACCAAAATCTTGTCTGAAGTTGCATTTTTTTTAAATTCAAAATTTAAATTGCTTAAACTTTTCATATGTATATATTGACAAAACCAATAAAATAAATTGATAGAGAATGATTTTAGAAAATTTTAGGAAAAAAATCATCAAATTTGGAGTTAGTATGAGGAAGAAAAACTAGTTACAAAGTTGACCCACAGATTAAAAAAAGAAATCATACTGTTCACTATGATCATGTAAGGATCATCTAGAACAGTGTGATTTCTCTTTTTATTCTGTGGATAAACTTTGTAACCAGTTGTTCTCCCTCATACTAACTATAAATGTGATGGTTTTTTTTCTAAAAATTTCTAAAATCATGCTTGAGCATTTAAGTTTGATCATGTGATAATGTTTTACATATTTTAAAATTTAAAATTTAAAATTTGACAAGTTCAAACCAAATTTTGAAACCCTAAATGATTTCATATGTAAAAGTGATTAATACAAAAGTTGTTCAACTCATCAAGATCTACAACTTTTATTTTGGTTATCTTGTCATTTGACTAAATTTGAACCTTTCAAAATTTGAAATTTAAAAAAAGACAAGTGGGCACTGCAGGGGCGGCTGGTGATTGAGCCGCCCCTACAGATCAGCCCCAACTGTAGGGGCGGCTCAGGTTACTAGTCGCCCGTACAGTGCCATCAGTTTGGACGGCTGGGCTGCTGTGCCCGAGGACGCCTACTATAGGAGCGTCCTCAACCCCAGTTGCCCCTATAGTAAAAATGTCCCCGTTCCTAATGTAAAAATCTGGCGTAGTGGAAAAAGAGAGATGCCATACCGGCACCACGATATATAGCTTAATAGCTAGTAGTACACTACAATGATACGGTGAACGCCGTGTTGTGTATTATAAAACTGCATCGGGCAATATGGTGGTTCCAATATAAGATAGCCTGCGATATGTTAATTATTAATTGATTGATAATCTGCCCTCACTTTGTACATTGGACATGTCAAAACACGCAAGTGTTCATTTTCTTTACTAGTTGACTAATAACCTGTCAACTTGTGCTCCAACACAATTAATCTAGAATCTTCGTCGATAAATTTATTTCATATTAATGATTATATTTTCACCCCCTCTCTATTCATTTCAGAACATTATACTTCGCGGGCTTTCAGAATGTATTTTGGTTGAACTTCGTTGGTTTTCAGAATGTATTTTGGTTGAACTTTAGTTTAAGTCATATCAACTCTTTTGTGTTTTTTATATTATAAATCTTTGGCTTACAATTTTGATTTTATAAGATTTTTGTAATTTTTTATACAAACTTTGATTTTATATTTTATCCAAAATTTCATTTTATATTTTACAAAAAATGATTAGAGATCCTAGACTCCACTTTTAGTTACAATATTGATATAAACAATTAATTCAGCCAACATCATAGCAGTCAAGATATTTAATTACCTTTATCAAATAATTATGTGTGTAGTAGTGCTATTATGAAACAAATAATTAAATATTCTATGCTTAGAATTAAGCTACCAACATCGATATGTCATATTGTTTAGTGAAAATGTATAAACTTATCCAAAGTAACCACTTACAAGATTCTAATGTCATAGAGTTTTAATATAATTTAAAATAAATTGTCAGTGTCATTGTTATATGGTTTGTTAAGGGGATTTTTCACAGTCGATAAACTATAAAAATATATATGTATCACTAATATATGCATGTATGATTTGTCTACAGAGTTATGCATAGTATTTATGTTTACTTTGATTTTAATAGTTCTAGAAATGGGTATTTTGAAAGATATATGGTACACTTAATACTTATTTAATATTCCACAATAGCTCATATTTGTAATTTAAATGTAGATTTGACAGATATTTTAGCTTACATTTATAATGTCAGGTGAGTAATTTAGATGCAATTAAGTGGTTGCTTTATATTATGTTACGTAATGGCTGAGGTGGGTAATGTATGCAATTTAGTGGTTACTTAAAATTTATATTTCATGATGGTAGATGCAGGGGTGGAGCCAAAAATAGAAGACAGGGGGCAGCTTCAATTAAGGGGGGGGGGGCATATCTTCATAAAGGAGCTAATAAACACTAAAAATTAAGAGCCAATGAAGGATTAATAGAGTAATTAATAGGCTGTTGGGGGTGCCAGGCACCCACCCTAGCCCCTCCCTCCCTAGTTTAGATAGAGCATTTGGGGATAATTTATGTCCTTCATGATAGAAGAAGTGGGCAATCATTTTACAAAATAGAATAGGTCCTACCTTGTTATTCTCTATGATGATTAGAGTCCACCGAATTAACAGTTAGGTATCTCTGATTGTTGTGATAATTTCTAGAATTTATCTTTGTTTCTAATGCATCTTGTGATAATTAATGTCACTATTATTGTATATGTTGTCGTCCTTTGCATTGCACCTATGCGGGTCTTCAAAAATTCATTGTTTGCCATTCGCATAAATCTAAATCCTCAATCCACCAGCTAGAAAACATAGTTCTTGTATATTTCATTGGTGTTAAATTATAATCCGGTATTGCCTAACGAGAATCAACTATTATTAGGAAACATTACACATGTCAGTATTGCCTCTACCCAACCTACTCTGAATTGTGCAGAGGTGTCCAACGTTGGAAGCTAAAAAAAAATGAGAGTGTGTTCGCAATGTTGGATCTCCAATCAGGGCATCGGCAATGTGTGCTGCTGGGCTCATTAGTAGCTGCTTGCCGTGTGTCGGCTGCGTCTGTGCGGACTGCTCGGCTGAGGGCTGCGTGGTCACTGGCTGCTACTGCACAGCCCACGACTAACCTACACTTGTGCTACTACTTGGCTGTGAGTGCAGGAACGGTGCCTAAGAGTAAACTTTTTTGAGGGCATGCCAAAGAGTAAACTTGTCATACGATCCTCATATATTCTCTTAATTTCTCTCATATAATGTGCACACATGGATTCTATTGGTTGTTTATGAGATTAGATCAGAGAAGTCCTCCTTGGTTTGTGATAATAATTCTGATCTTTTTGAAGGTGTTAATCCAGTGGATAATGGCATTACCTAATACGTTTGTACGCACATACAAGATGTATTTGGTCTCAAGCAAATTTATCCACCCAAGGTTTATCCTCTGCTTAGGGCCTGTTTAGGAGAGCTCCAGATCTAAAACATAGATCTGGAGCACTAGATCCAACCAGATCCACCGTAGAGCAACTCTCTATCGTGGATTTGAACTCCTGCCAATCTGTTTGGGAGGGCTCCAGCTTTCATATGGATTCATTTATAAATATAAAAAAATTAAACAGGGCTAAAATGAAAACAAGGCCAGGCACAGCCGCATGTTTGTCTTCCTCTCACGACCGTGAGCTCGGGTATGGACGGGACCCGCCGGTCTTGGTGGGTGGGGGGAGGGCCTCGCGCGGACAGAGCTGGGCATGCCAGCAAGGAGCGCTAGAGCTCAAGGCGCGGCCAGGCTCAGGCGGGGGTAGAGCGCGCCGGTTGCAGGCAGGCCGAAGCTTGCGGCAGAGGGCCGGGGACGAGATTGATGGTTAGGTCTGCGGGCATGTGGTCGGCGGCAGATGGAGGAGCCGAGCGACATGAACAAACACTGACAAAGAAAAAAGAAAGAAAATGAACCGGTATCTTGTGGCAGTGATGGGTAATTTTCTCCATTTTTACAAATCTCTAAGTTTGCAAAGCACTAACTGGGGTACTTCACAAAATCCATGTATCTGGGGCAAATCCATGATGTCATGGAATTGCTCTACGTTGGATTTGTGGGGATTAAGTGTTTGGCTTAAAAAAGAAAATCTGGAGTCATTTCGTGGATCTAGAGCTAGTAGAACTCTCCCAAATAGACTCCATTAAATATGTCCTTCCATATAGTTGGCCTAGCAGCTATTGGCTGGGCAACTTAGGGAACAAGAAACAAAACATGATTAGATAACAAATTATAAAAGGCTCCATCCTTTGCAATCGATGGCTTAGTGTTATCTTAAAAAATGTTCTTAAAAACCGTTTTTGACCGCTCCTGGAAATCATTTCCTCACTAGCATGTGCCGGCGGTCTAAACTCATTAGTGAAATACCATATAAATTTTCTATTTACTACATGTGTAAATTGTCTTAGTGTGGTACTATATGATACGGTGAGTAGTTACAACTTCCACATGCAAATGTGAATGAAGTGTCGCTGTAAACCGTGGACCATGAGAGAGACACAACTGCGCGGCTGACTTTCTCATCGATGCCTTGAACATCAAACCCTCGATTATTAGATTGAGCACATTTCAGTTTATCGGCCACCATATATTCTATGATTTGGTGGATTATAGTCTGTGGCATAAAAGGGACCACTTAAATTTATATCCAACCGTGGGGAATGCAAATGGGTCATTTGATATTTCTATTAACCAAGACTATTGGAACATAGTCAACATGGGCTTGGAAGAGACTAAAATTTATGAACAATGTCATTGATAGGATATGAATCTTTTAGGTGGCAGATTAGGAATAAATTTTAGCCAATGGCATATGGAAAATTTTCCATTTAATTTTATGTTAGCTCTTGTTGCATCATTTTTGACATCGCGGGTCTATAATTTAGCTTTGAACTTTTGATCTTAGTAGTTGTTTAATTTTTGTATCCATGTATTAAGTTGAAATTCTAATGCTTATTTTATATTTTTTTTCCAAAATTTCCTTTTATATGTTATTAAAAATATAGCATATGTCCTAAACTACACTTTTTGTTATTACAATTGCACGAACAATCATTTTAGCCTATGCAGCATCACTCAAGAGATGTTGCATTTATTTGCTAAAGTGAAGAATTATATGCGTAGTAGTATTATTTCATAAAAACATAGTGTCTACAATTGAATTATCAGAATTGATATGTCATACTAAAATGTATAAACTTGCTTGAAAAAATTTATTGTCCTGGAGTATTAATACAATTTAGAATAAATTGTCCATGTCATTGGTATGTAGTTTGTTAGGATTAATTTTTCCATGATTTATAATATATATAAAATAATATTTATCATAATGTTTGCATGTTTACTTGGTGTCATATGACATTTATGCTTACTTTTATTTTGGCACCGGGAGAATTGTGCAATTAAGAAATATATATAGCGTACTTTAAGGTAATTGGTTCATTTTTTTCATAATAGCTTATATTGGTATTTAGACATAGAATTGAAAGATGTTTTAGTTTATTTTTATAATGCAAGAGGCATGAAGTTTACATACAACCTAAAAGGGCTACTTTATATTATTTTCATAGTGGTTTAAAAGAAAATTTAGGGTTATTTGAATTATCATTCATAATTGACAAAGGTGGCTAATTAAGATGTAAATTTAGTGGTTAATTTTTACAAAATATAGACAATTTAGATACTAATTTAGGGGTTATTTTAATTTATCTTTCATAATGGAATATGTGGGTAATTTAAATGCAAATTTAGGGGTTACTTTATGGATTTTTATAATGATGGATGTGAGTAATTTTTAGGAATAGATCTAATGGTTATTACTGACGACTACAATAACAGCTATACCAAATTAAAAATAAAAGCTAGATGGTTCTAATTTTTGTGAGAATGTCTAAGATATCTTTTTTCAATGTGTCTTGTGCGAATTAACGTGAAGATTCCTTTGGAGGCATGAGACATTTATGAAACATATCAAAAGGAAATATCTTGTTAATCTTTTTATCATAATCATTTTTAGTGCAAGAAAGAAATAAAAATGTAAATGCCTTGTTCTTTTTACTGGCCTTTACTAGGTGGGTTCATGCCCATGCATTGTCAGTATGCCGCCCATTGACGACGTTTATTTTCTCGTTGCATACCAACAATGTATTATAGTTGTTCTGTTGGAGCTCGTGATGTTGGTTCATGATGTGTTGTGTTGTATTTTATCCTAATGGATTTAGAACTCGTCCATTTGATAGAATTCGTTCACTTTAAATGTATTCAGCAAAATTCTAGATGCATCACTGAATGTGCGCACGCTGTTATTACCCATCTCTTGAGGCCTTGTTTAGATGCACATGTATTCATCTTAATCCACATGTGTTTAAGTAGATTGTACTGGAATTAAACTAAGTTTCATTTAAATTTACTCCAACACATGTGGATTGAAGTGGTTACACATGTATCCAAACAAGACGTGAGCTGGATGTCGATGATGCCTGACTTGGCCATGGCGTCAAAGGCCGTGCTCGAAGTGGTACTTGGCGACCGGGTCATAGTTTATGTCAGTGATACGATGACAGTGTCCGGGTTGCCGGAGCAGGCAGGGTGTTTGACGCATCGTATCTGAAAACGGCAAAGCGGCAATGGAGTTTGTCAAACTTTGCCATGTTTAAGTAGCTTCTCTCGGCAGATTCCATATTTCGACCAGGGTAGGCGGCAGCATAAACATGTTGCCCTGGATATCGTGACTTTGACCAAATTATCTAGTACACAGTACCTGGTAGCAGGATCCGTAGCCCTTGCCGTCCTTGAACAGGGAATTGTTTGCCACACGACGTCATCGCGGAGAACGACGGCAGGTTCACGTTCAGAGGCACCACCTGCACTCATTCAAATGGTTTTAGTTAATGGTATAGATCGCCCTATAAACACCTAATGCGCTATACGATGACGCGCCATGCACCGCTGATCAACGGATCATGTGCGTTGCGTACCGTCGTCGTCCGGGCCAGCGCCGACTGGGTGTCTGCCGTACCAGGTGGCCCTTGTAGCCCTCCCAGTTGGGGTCGGCGGTGAAGTCGTAGGTTGACGGGTCCGGTTCAAGAATCAGTGACCAAGTTAATCAGTGATTCAGTGACCATGGCTAGAAACTGGAGCAGCGCTATTGATATGTAATCTCATCCCCCCTCTCTCAATTCTTGCTTTGTAACTTGGAGGGCTCGGCCCCTTCCACCAGTCTTACTGGAATAAGTGGAATGAAATCAGGTGGGGATTGATTTTGATCCCCCAAGCTTGACCTAAAAAAAATTAGAGCATATCAAATATGATATACTATCTTATGGGTATATAGATATGTGTCATAGGTAGAGATGTTGATGGGTTACAACAATCCATTAATAAATCCAATTAGAAACCAAAAAAAAAAAGTCCAAGTCCTAACTTATCCTAAGGTCAGTCTCACCAGTGTTTTCATGTCCCAGCTTTAATGACTACAGGTGTTCGAAACAATGTAAACAAATTTCACCCCGATTAAATTCATTTTATCCCATAAAACTTTTAGTATCTCTTTTAATTCTTTTTAGTATCTCTTTTAATTTACACTATACCAGCTTATTTAGTACCCATGAAATTCTCATGAAACTCCTATTCAGACTGGCCTAAAATAAAATAACCAATATCTGATTCAATTACTCTTTAGTCTAAATTCATCCAATATGATGCAACCTAGAAACACTATAATTTATGATTAAGATACTTGACTAGATGGATTAAGATTACACTATAGTTGTTCACTTCGGGATGCTGACCCAACCTAGCAACGAAAGAGAATAAAAAAAAGGTGCTAGACAATTTCTATATGGGTCGTCGATACGACTCAATAACATGGTGGACTATAAACATGCTAGAAAGTTTCAATATTTGGTAGCATCACACCACTCATGTGGTAGCCTTGCCGAATGAGTCTGAGCCCATACGTGTCGCACTTGGCACGCACACATGTGGCCAGCCTTCCACCTAAGTTTGGAGTTTGCAAAACCATATTGGCGTCGCACAACTCATGTGGCGGCTCGACCGAATCCCAGCTCATACGTGTCGCAACTTGACATGCACATGTGTGGCTAGGCTTCTAGCTTTTTTAACCACACAACAGATACAGACAACAATTGGCACATATTTAAGCTGATTTAATCTTCGGTCGTGCTAGCGTCCGGACGGCCGGACGGACGCTTGCGCGATGCACTCCGTTTCGCGCGCTTCACGCAGGGCCCGCGCCGCCCGAGCGACAAGAGGGGAGGGGCGCGGCGCCTCTGATTCGGAAGGACATAGCCGCAACGTCATATGGATGCCCTGCTAGTGCCTAGAGAAGGACACACCGAGACGATGCAGCAGAAGGTGGGGAGGAGAGATACAATACCGATCTACTTTTAAAACATTCAAATACAACAGTTGCAGCATACGTACGAAGACAGTTGAAACACTTGAAACATGCTTCTGAAACACTTGAAAAAACATCTGAAAACACTTGAAAATCATTGCAACCATACGCAACATCCAAATAAAACACATACAATGTATGTGTGAGACATATGCAATATCTAGATAAACACACTTACAACATGTGTCCGGAAAACATGAATGAAACATACCTCTGAAACACTCGAAACATACGCTTGCAACATATGCAACATGTACAACATGCCCTGATCTACTTTGCAACATTCATATGAAACAATTGCAACATACAACACTTGAAACATACATATGTCATATACGGGAGGGGAAGGCTGGGCCGGTCGATTCCGGTCGTCGGGGTCGGAGACGGCGGCGAGCGGCTGCACTTGAGCACCACCGCCACCAGTATCGGGCTTGGCTCAGCGCTGCCAGGGTGGGCGGAGCTCGGTCGCCGGGGTGGGGAAGAGGGCCACCGAATCCGCGGACGTTGGGCGCTCCCGGTGGGTGAGAACGCCGGGGTGGGGGAGGGGCGCCGCCACCAGCCAAGGAGGCACCCATGGCCGTGCGTCGGGGTAGGGGTGGGGCGCGAGCGTGGAAGGGAGGGGGAAGTGAGGGATTGGATACGGGAGTGAGCAAAGTGAGCCGTCCGGACGTCATAATTGGAGCATTGTCGTTTAATCTTTGATCAATTTATCATATGAGCTTAATTCTTTATTGCAGCTAGCATTTATAGTGGGTCTTAGGATTTAATTCAAATAATGTTGGGTCAAGCGTAATTAAATTCAACAGGATACGTAGCTAATTATGAGTTCACAGCATGTCGTATGACATTGCTAGTAGAAACTAGGATTTGAATCCTAGTAAGGCCTTATTTGGATTATATCGTATTTACCTCAATTAACATGCGTTGGGGTGGATTGTGATAGAATTTAGTTTAAGTTCTACTCCAATCTATCTCAACACATGTAGATTGATGCGAATCTGACTAGGTCCCAACAAGACCTAAAGGAATCATGCTCCGCCATCAAACCAATACTGTGTTTTGCCTTTTTCTAACGTTTGAAGTTTAACTTTGAGCGCACGCCAACCGTCCAACCATGTCAATCTTGCCCGGTGGTTTCTAAAGCTTGCTGCTGATGCACACGAAATTGCCTTCTTTGCTCTTTCTTTCTTTCAGTCTTTCTTTTTTTTTCGGAAGCAGCGTCAGATTGACTGTTAAGCAATCGACCAATTATTGCTAAATGCTAATCATCAAACAGTTCAATCAGTGGCGGAGCCACCGCCCGGCGACCCTCGTTGCCGATGTTCAAAGGGAAGTTTTCTTTATATCAAAATAGATCTGTGTAAATTTCTAGCTAAATATTTTTGCATAATAAAAATTGCTCGGGCTCCTTAAAAACTTCTGGCTCCACTAATGGTTCAAGTACGACATGGCATGAAGTGCTGCTCTGCTGATACGTGCAAGTGCAACCCAGTAGCCCACAACCCTGACGTTGCAAGCAGAGCAGCCCATGCCCCATGCCACCGTGCGCGCGCAACCGGAGACATCCCCACACAATGCCATGGCTCCACACTGCACAGGTCGCCCGGCATATCCCGTTACCGCGAGATGGTGGGTGTGGGTGCGACGACGACGTCGCGGGCCCTGGAAATCTGGTGCGACCATGCACGCTCGCCTGATGGTGAGATCACTGGCATCCTGCGTGCCAGACTGCCAGCCATTAGTCCGTTAGACATCCCGGGCCCGTCGGCTGTTGCCTTCGGGGTACGTGACCCGCACCTCACATGCGAATATGCAGCGCAGCGCCGCGCAGCCGTCGTCATCCGACGCCCCTCGCCGTCGGCACATGCGCGGCGCATGGACACATCGTGCGTTACCTAGGGAAGAAGAAACCTTTCCGGAGCTGACTGTTTCATTATGTTTGTTTGGATTGGATGATATGCGGAAATGGGGTAGTAGGAAAATCAAGGGATCTTTTTTTTTCCGCGACGGGGGAATATAGCCTGTTTACCATTAAGACAAAGAGAATTACACGACGCAACTAAAAAAAAAACCCCTCGTAGCACAGATTACAAACCACCAAGCAGGTGGTGAGTAACATGGAATACAACTTACAAGAACAACAAAAAAGGAGAGAAAAGAAAGAGCGACTGCCCTCAAAACCCGAAACCTACTAACTGAGCCTGCAAAAATGATACAACAACGCAATGGTCACTTGCAAACAAGACAACGCCATGGTGGCAAAGTATCCACCCCAAGCAGCAACGGCGACAAAGCATCCACCAGCGACACGGCGGCCAAGTATCCGCCAAATAAGATAACGGCCATGACACACTTGGCAGCAGACATCTGCCAAAGCGGAGACCAACGACGACAACGGCGGCACAGTATCCGCCAGAGGAAATGATAGTGACAAAGCATCCGCTATGAAAGCCAGACGACGACGGCAAGGTCGATTGCTGCAGGAGGAATCATTGCGAGTAGAATATGGGCACATACGGGCTCAGCGAGGAACTCCACCAGAAGCCAATGGGCCGAAAGAGGGTGCAGGTGTCGGCGACCACACATGGGGGGCGAACCTGAGGGATTCTTCAGCGACGCCTTCAAGGAGTTGACGCCCAAGGTGACATCTTGGACGCCATCGACGCTGGCCTTACAGCTTGTAAGGCCGAACATACACCTAGAATCCGACGCCATCGGCAGGAAGCATGTAGTTCAACAACGAAGCCCCCAAGGAGGTAAGTGGTGCCAGAGGCGTCACCGTCGTCCACCCGGCCAAAGCCGAGCTGAACTTTTGTCTAAAACTCCATGCATCCCAACGACGGCACACGTGGCCATGACGGCGCAGGCGCAGGAGCTGTTGGCCCCACCATGCAGAGGCCAAGGACAACGCACCGACCGTGGATCCACAGCCAGGGCCGACCACAGCTGGCCAGCCGATCCACCGCCACGGACAGCGCTAGGGGCACGGCCGCTGGACCGCCACTGGCCATTGGGTGGGCGCGGCCGTCGGATCTGGCCGCTACCGACCAGGGGGCGGGCGCAGCCGCCAGATCCAGCCACCACCGGCCAAAGGGGCGGACGCGGCCACTAGATCAGGCCTGCAGCGGCCCAGGGCGGGAGCGGCCGCCAGATCCAGCCGCCACCGCCCAAGGGGCAGGCCCTGCCGTCGGATACAGCTGCCACCAGCCAGCACCGCCACATATTTCGGCAAATCGACGCCTAGGAGCGGCGCCAGCAGAAGGGGAGCTCAAGGAGGGCGAGGGGATCGGAAGGGGAAGAGAGAGGGCGAGGGGAGAGGAAGGTGCGGCCGCTGCCTTTTTGAGGAGCGCCACCGCGGGCCACCGTCACCGCAAGCCGAAGGAGCGGTGACGGCGGCCGGAGGGCTAGCCCCGAGGGGACCCGAGGGGCGGTGGTGCGAGGCCCCGAGTCGCCTCAGAGGTGACGCGGGGGGAAGCCATTGCGTCCTTATCTCTTTGTGTCTGAAAAACAAAAATCATGGACAGCTATACACACAGCTAGCGGAACACAAATGTTTTTTATTGGCGCAGCGAGACCAACTGGGTTTAAGATGCATTTAGAATAAAAAAAATGCTATGTGTAGAGCGTCCATCCCGTTCGGACACCTTTTCCAAGGCCAGTGGACCAGACCAATAGACCTCCCGCATCTGTTCCTTTCATTGCTCCTGCCGCCTGCCCCGTCCGCTCCTGCTCCTGCTTCGTCGCCCGTCCCGCTGCTCCTGCCACTACTCATGCTCCTACTCCGTGCGCCCGTGCCTGCACCCGCTGCTCCTGCCACTACTCCAGTTCCTACTCCGCACGCCTGCCCCGCTGATCCTGCTCCACCGCCTGCCGCCCCGCCCAACGACGCCGATAGACGTCGTGTGCGCAAGAAGAAGCGTCGGGCCCTGGTGCGGTAGCTCTCTGGCCTCATCTCCTACTACGGCTGTGGCGTCCCGATGCAGACGGCGAAGGAGGTCGTGTCAAGATACGATGCATGTTGCAAGTGTACATTTTAAATGTTTCAGATGTTTTAGAGGTATGTTGCAAGTATTTCACACGAATGTTGCAAAAGTAGATTGGGATATTGCATACATTGCAATGGTTGTACACATATGTTGCAAGCGTCTGTCCCCAATGTTTCTTCTGTTTTTTCAGACGTATGTTGCAAGTGTGTTTATCTAGATGTTGCATATGTTTCACATATATATTGCAAGTGTTTTATCAGGATGTTGCGTATGTTTGCAATGGTTTTTAAGTGTTTTGGTCTTTTAGACATATGTTTCAAGTGTTTCATCTATCTTCGGATATATGTTGCAAGTGTTGCATATGGATATTTCAAAAGTAGATCGGGTGTTGCTATATATGGCCATGTAGCCCGAGCCCATCGGCCCGGCATGAGGCCCATTTTTTTGGTCCATCCCAAGCACGGCCCGGCCCGGTGGCAAGCATGGCCCGGGCTGGCATGGCCCGAGGGAGCAGGCCGTGCCTGGGCCGCTGCTCAGGCCCGTGGGCTGGCACGGCACGGCTCGGCCTTCAACGAGCAGCCCGGCAACGGCCTGGCCTCCCGCCTCACCCTCCTCATTCCTCCCCCCTCCCCACGGCCCAGTGCGGCCCACGCGCTCCCCGCCATCCCCGGCCCACCTCCCCCCTCATATATAAGCGGGAGCCGGCGCTGCGGACGCCCCCTCTCCTTCCCTCACGCCCGCGGCGACTCTCCTTCTCCCTCACCCCAAACCCTAGAGTCAACACCACGGAGGACTGCCCCCTCCCCTTCCCTTACGCCTGTGGCGGCTCTCCCTCTCCCTCACCCCGAACCCTAGAGCCGACGCCGCGGACGCCCTTTCCCCTTCCCCCACGTCGGGCGAGGTGAGTGAGAGCGGACACGGGACCGGGAGTCCAGGATGCCTCCTCCCTCTCCTCGGCGTCCTCGGCTCCTCGCGCAACCTCTCCTCTCCTAGCAGTGCCGACGGCCGAGCGCAGACGCGGACGCCCCCTGCCTCTGCTTCTCCCTCTCCTCGAGCGACGCCACTGCGGGAGCGAGCGCGCTGGCCCCGAGCTCCGCCCCGATGCAGATCCGATGCCAAGACAAGCTCGCCGACGGGCGGCGGCCACTGCCATCTCTGGCCTCGCGCTGCATCTTTCCTCGATCCCGCCACCACCAAATCTGGCCACGCTAGGTCTTCTCCACCGCGGATCTGGCTCCCCACCCTTGCCTCGACGCTGGCTCGGCGCCTCCTCCTTGTCCCAGCCTCCCTCCTCCCTCACTCTCCCTCGGCGACGCACGGCTAGGAGCGCGCGGGTGGGCAGATTCGGCGGCCACCTCGTCCCCCAAGGCCGGCGCACGCTTCGGCCTTGAGCACGCCGGCAGCCGCCCTCCTCCCCCAAGGCCCCCGCGCGGTGGCTGGCCTCGAGCCCCCGCCGCTCCTCCACGACCCCTACGTCCTGGCGACGGCGACCCTGCCTGCTCCCGGCGACTCAGTGGGCCTCGGGCTGGCACGGCCTGTGAAAATGGCCGTGCTTCTCAGGTCGGCCCGGCACGGAAATCGGCCCATAGGGCCGTGCCTGGGTCGAAGGCCAGGCCTGTGGCCCTATGAGGCACGGCCCGGGAGGCACGGCGTGCCGTGCCGGCCCGTTAGCCATCTATGGGTGTTGCACACGGGATGCGCATGGGAAGCAGGAGGGGGCACAAACAGCCCTCACGTGGGCACGCAAAAAGAAGGCACGGGCGGAGGCATGCTAGCATGGGTGCGGAGAGATGCGCGCGCGGGAAACGAATCGGTCTATGCCACGGCACCGTTCGTAGGATCGGTATATGATCGGACGTCCGGGCTCCAGCGGTTCCACTCATTTATCATCTTGGTGACGACTTCATATGAATATGTAAGATTCCTTTTTTTTGGGGGTGTGGAGTGGGGGGTGTTAAATCTGTGAAACTCCTTCAGCATCCACATTTTGACTGCTGCAGTCATTGGAAGTGACAGGAGATGGTGATGGTTTGACTTCAGTATTCACGGCGTGAATTCGGTTCAGGTCGCTTAAGCGGCGGCTTTGCCGGTTGCCCGGTTCCCACGGCAGTGAAGCCCATGGATGATTCCGTAACGTTCTCGTCACAGTAATTAGAGACCTGTTTTGCCCGCTGCTGGAATTATGATTATGTTCCTTTTCAGTTTCCAATTTCCAGGGCCGGGTTGCCAAATCTGCGGCGATGAATCGGACTTTGAAGAAAGAAGAACACTGCTCTCAGCCACGGAATCACGGTCCTCAAGTTGTCACTGCAGACATTTCAGTTTTATGCAATTTAGAAGTCTTTCAATGGGCTGAGGACTTAATGCGCCTGGGCACTCGCGATCACATGCAGCCGTGCCGGTGCATTACACTCATGATACCCCCTCTATGAACATGACAAAACTTGAAATTGCCCCTGTTTTGCTTTCGGCGAGCACGTCAGCTGCTGTTAAAAAATAATAAGACAACAATGCAAGTCTCCATGCTGAGTTAGAGGCTCAAACCATCGTAATTGGTCTTAATTCCTCCGTCCCAAAAGAATTGGAAGTCTTGCTCCTCAAACGTTCCCAAAATTACTAATACTTTGATGTGTAATATAAGTATCATTAAACTAATCAAATTATAAATTATATTTAAAATTTTTTATAATAAACATATGTAGGCAGATATAGGTGTTGATACTATTTTTAATAAAGTTTTTTATTGGACTATTTACAAATCACTATAAGCCACTCATTTAATTACTAGATCGGATAGTTAAAATCACCTAGGTTTTCGTTGCCTTCTTCTAATCTCTATGTACCCAGGAAAAAGAGAAGAACCTTCACCATTACCATCACCAGTATCACCTTCCAATGGTTGGCGTCCCTTTAATTGTCATTTAGTAGTAGATAGGTTTGTTGAGGATATAATCTCCCGCTGGATAAACTTCACTTTGCTTTTCAATTGTCTCGCTGGAAGGACTCCAACTATATGACAGGCAACTGCCACTGGACTAACATCGGAACCGAAGACCCAGACAAAAATCTTCTCTTACTCCCTATGAGGTAATATGTAAAATATATATTAATTCTTTATTTTATACAATAGGATAAATAAGGAAACCATTTTAATAAACCTAGTTAAAGTTAGAATTTTTAACTTCTTACATGAAAAAAAAAAGAATTTTTAACTTCCGAGGAGCGAAATTTATATAATTTTTTTAGGGGTGGAGGGAGAACTATATAAAAAAACTGACCAACTCAGTTTTGCTGGTTTGGACGTCTAAGATCAGATTCCCCTGAGCTGCTCAATACCACTGTGAAGCTGCTTTTTATATAGGAGTAATTTATAACCTTGATCACACTGATTCATGTACTGACAGTGAGCGGGAAAGCACCTCCAAACTTGCTTCCTCATCTCCTACTCTGTCAATATCTTGACGTCTCACCGACTAACACTAGTCAAGGCACCGCAGTCCTATGCACCGAAGATACAATTACATACAGTTCCAGTGAAAGCCATTGACACCGAATCATCAGAGCGCAGTACGTAGCAGAGCTAATACTGAATGATGGAGCGGTAGTAGGTGTTGGCCGCCCAGTTGGCTGGGATGACCCGACTGGCCACCAGCTTCCTGCCGGACTCGTTGGTGATGCGCAGCGAGAAGGGCGCCTGCAGCCTATGGTTGGCGTCCAGCCTCCAGATGGATCCCCAGGACTCGCGCATCGGCGTCCAGTTGCCGGAGTTGGCCTCCATGAGGTCCACCTGCACCACGTCGCCGTCGCCGTCCTCGAACTCGACGAGCACCGCGAAGTAGACGGGGTTGGAGCCCTCCTCGACGTGGAACGTCACCTTCTGCCCGGGGTAGTTGCAGGGCACTCTGCACGTGACATGTTTCGATCCATTAGTCTAATCCGACAACAGTCCTAAAAAATCTAGATTAATTATACAGATAGGAGCAGGTACAGTTTAACTAGTAATACTTCTGTGGATCTACAAGAGCTCCACATGCAGCACAGGTGTAGTAGCTTATATTCTGTTCAGGTGGGCCCTGCAAATTTGTGGTTTTGTGGCTCTGTACAACGTGCAGTGCATGTGCAATTGCGCATGACGCCGACACGGCGATACCCACCTCTTGAACTGCATGTCGATGATGCCGGCGTGGCGGAGCTCGTCGTTGCGGCCGGGCTTGGCCATGGCGCCGAACGCCGTGCCGCTGAGGTCGAAGTGGTACTTGGCCACGGGGTAGTAGTTCATGTCAGTGATGATCACCGTCTCTGGGTTGCCGGAGCACGCAGGGTGCTTCTGGCATCGTATCTGGGAAAGAAAATAGAACGGAGTTCATTCATTAGTCAAAATTCAAAACTATGCTGGAGCTTGCCGGAGCAGGCAGGGTGTTTTTGGCACCAAATTAAAGGATCTTCGTCTGACCAATTAATCTAAGCTACCTGGTAGCAGGAGCCACATCCCTTGCCGTCTTTGAACAGGGGCTGGTTGCCGCACGACGTCATGGCGGAGAACGGTGGCAGGTTCACGTTCTTGAACCCGCAGGCGCCACCTGCAGATCAATGGACAAAGCGCGTTAGGCCAACAGCACAGCACATGCAATGCATGACGATACACAGCACGCAGTATACGACGATCCTGCGCCTTGCAACGACGTCGTCGATCTACACGTACGTACCATCGTCGTCAGGGCCGGCGCCGGTGGGCGCACCGTACCAGGTGGCTCTGGCCGCCTCCCAGTTGGGATCGGCGGTGAAGTCGGAGGCGGTAAAGTTGACCGCCGGTCTAGCGCACGAGCCATACGTGACAAGGAGGGAGAAGACGAGCGCACCAAGTGCGAGCACCTTGGAGGAGGAGAAGGATGCCATAGTTGCTAGCTGCTAGTAGAGTTACAGTAGTAGCTACTTTGCCCGACAGGAGGAGTTTTGCGTTTCGATGATCTGGAAGGAGGCCGTGCTGGGGTATTTATAGACGGGAAAAGAATCTCCAAGGAAGGCGATCTTCCTCGATCAACGGCCGTTGCGCCCGTCGGCGTGGTGCTTTGGCCTTTGGTGTGTAGGGGTCACATGGCTACGGAGCAAATCATGCGAGAAACGGAGGGTTCGGATCACGGGTGAACCATTAAAAAAGCAACGGCCTCTTGGCAGTTTATCGCACGGTGTGGCCTGTATTATCAAGAGTTGCTAGGACCGGCCGGTTCATACACTGATTCTGATTCTTGATGGGAATTCTTAATCCTGTGCATAAGAGATGTATGTACTGCCTTCGCTTTGTCTGGTATGTGCAGTGTTAGGAAATGGGAGATTCGTGCATGTACAGCCGGATAGGCCCGTTCGGATGGTATGGTTCTGAATGAATTTGGATGGTTTGGAGGAATTTGTGAGAGGAAAACACGGTTTCGGATGAAAAAAAGAAGCGAATCAAGCGTGGTTTAAGGACACGCGAACGGGGCCACATAAGGAACGACAGGTCTACAATTAAATCATGGGAGGAGATTGTCGATCGAGTAATCATTGCATGGATCCGGTCTACCAAACCCATATGTATCATGCATGTTTCTAGCTAGCTACTACTAGCTGGGTTGGAAGCGGCACCCAATCCGTTTCAGTTTCATGTACCCAAAGGCTTGGTATACTAGTCCAACGACGCTACGGTGAATGGCAGAATAATGCCGTGTTGCTGTCCGTCTACAATTTGGAAGAAAGGTGCAGTGGTGTCTAGCACACTGCAAAGTGAACGACGCGGCAGCTGCCCTGTAAGTTGCTGGTACGGGAAACTCGATCAGGGCCTCAATATTTTGGCGATGTGACTGTCCTGGAGACTACTAACTCCACGAGCCCTAACAACTACTAATAATGGCATAAAAAAACTATTATCGGACCAACGTATGGCAAGATGACCTTGTGCGCTTATTAGCACCGGCAACACACTCGTGTACTATCTCTCCCGCGCCTTTCACGTTTGATGAGTTCAGAGGAGTTTATTTGATTTATTTGAGAATTTGAAGCAGTAGAAACGAGAGTGTGTAGCGTTTCAGAACTGGTTCTGAAAGTGTCTGCAAAACAGCGTTCCACGTTTTAACTGAACCATCATCATCAAGCGGTACGGGGTACGGGTACGAGAGGCCTGGCTTCCAAATCGGCCCAACTGTTCAGCCCAGACATAATCCCTTCGGCTTGCTATTGGGCCCCAACCATGTAACCTGAGCTCTCGAGGCCGTAGGCTCAACCGGCCCGAAACTAAGCCAAGACTTCAAGTCCAAACAACAAAGAGCTCCGGTATTAAGAGTTCAATGGGGTTTCGGTTTTAGAGGCCTGCCATTAGATGGTCTGGCCCGGATAGCATTGGCCAGGCGACCGACCGACCAACCAAACAACCCTACTTACGGCGGCTATAACATAGTCTTGCATATAATGGGTTAAAGAATTTCAATCAATTGTTCTAGTTCTTGTATTGCTCGTGAGAATGCTCCATCACACGTTGGGTATGGCTTAGTCACGGGGGGGTTTTTTTTTTTTTTGCACATGGACAAGATTATTAAATTCAGTGTTCATGCTTTCTATATATGTTCTGGGTATAATAAGCATCCATTATATAAGAAATAGGAAAGAAATAAAAGATTAACAATATGTTTAGTTCGTGGGAATCTAGACCTAGTGATCTAGCACCTAGTTACACCACTATGCAGCAAGCGCATCACAGCTCAATTGCAAGATAAAAAAAAAGGTCAACTTGAACAGGCATTTCATCAAACACACCTAAAGTTTTAGCTGTAGCGGTAGAGAGAAACAAAACATGGATAAATCACCTCCAAGCAAGCAAGCACATCAGATCAATACGCATCAAGCAGGAGCGCACAACATACAACTCAAACGAACTTTATCTCTAAGCTTAACTAACTAAAGTCCTCCTCTATTAATACATGCCGAGCAAATTTCTTGCTCCTGGCTTTTCGGAAAAAAAAACTAACTAAAGTCTATGTAATAATTGAGCTTCTGTCATTGTCTTGTTTATATGTGTCCCGAGAAATTTTGACTATATGCAAGTGGACAAGAAAAAATCACTACTATCTCCGTTCTAAATTATAAGTCACTTTGACTTTTTGATACATCTATTTTGTTATGCATGTAGATATAATAATATGTCTAGATACATAGCAAAATGGATGAACAAAAAAAATCAAAAAGACTTATAATTTGAAACGGAAAGAGTACTAGAATATATGTGTATACACCTCATAGAGTTACGATCGGTAACAACGCACGATCTTAATTACTCTATCTTTTTGAGCTACAGCTCGCTAGACTCGCATGTTATTGCTCAAGCAAGTTTGCCTTACCCACAGGGCCACAGGCCTTGGGAAGTTTGCCAGGGCAGGCCCCCCGAGCCAATCCGGTTTGCTCGTGATAGCAAGGAAATTTACCAAAAAAAAAAAGAAAGAAATATTGGCTGCTCAAACCGTAAGACTACTAGCAAACCAACCAATCACATTGCATGACTTCAAATCCTGGCTCAGCCAGAGGAGGTGAGTTACTAAAAGAAACAAAAGGCATCCTTAAGGCGAACACGAGTTTGCGGTTGCCTGCCAAGGTTGTTACTCGTTGGATGTGGAAATCGGGAAGGAATGTGGCAGCCTTCAGCTCCTGATTTGAATGGTATTTGCGGGCCACCAGGGATTATTGGCGGGAAAGTGAGAAACAGAAGAGAGCAAGCTGCAAGCGTGCAGCGCGACCGAAAGACAGCTGAAAAAAAAAAGAAGAAACGGAGCGCAGCAAGGGCGGGAAGCAAAGCGAAGAAAAGAAGCCCGGTCCCGGTCCAGGAGCAGGAGGGCTGCTGGCCGGCTGGGGACTGGATGATTTCACATGCAAGGCTGACACCGCCGCAGCAACGCCAACCACCACGATCGATGCATGCGCTCGGCATCGCCTTCATCGCGGGCGCGGCGGCAAGGAAAGGCGGAACCACCCCACCACATCAGTGAAATCACGCCGGTGCCCATGTGACCGTACGTGCGCAGCGCTGCTGCCTGCTGCCTGCTGCCGGCCTGCCGCTCGGAGAGATGAGATCCCCCGTCCCGACCCCATCCATGATCCATCGAGCTCCCGACGTGTGAGGCCGGGCCCCCGCGCTGCGAGCCTCTCCTATCCGCTGCGGCTACGTGTCCGTCGGCGCAACGGCTCGCATTATCTTCCACCGGTTCGGATAAGAAGGGGCCCAGGCGCCAGGCGTGGTGGACCTCGCTGTCAGCGGAACACCGCCTGCGATACGTGAGCTGTGCCGGCTGCCAGTGCCAGCAATCAATCTCATGCGAGTTAAGATTCCCGCGAACGTGCACTCACGTGGCGTGTGCACAGCACAGAGGACCCCGTTCACACATACCGCAGTACCCTTTTGTTCTTCATTCACTTGTTCTGAGCGCACTAGGTTATCCCTTCACGACATGCTTGCTTGACCCTTGCCTGGAGATTAATCTACTGCAGTGGAGAGACATGCTTGCTTGACCCTTCATGACTATTGGAGTGCCTAAATTAAAAACCCCGGGAGATCCCTTCGCTACACGGGAGTACGTATATGTAGGCAAATGGAGAGACATAACTGTCCAAAGCCAAGCTGACACGTACACACTTGAAGGGAACTATCCCGATCACCGCCGGGGGCAGCCGTGCACCGACCACCGGCCACCGATGCCAAAATTTATTCGCCGGAGCAGAGAGACCACCTCACCACCTCCATAAATACTCCATGCACTAGCAATAGCAAGCATGGGCGCAGAGGTCGCATGCTGCTGCAGCAGGCATGTCTTTACTTTTACTATTCTACTCTACCAGGGCGCAGCAAGGCTGCCTTTAACTTTTACTGGTGGGTCTGACGACGGAAGGAGTGGCTGGCGTGCGTTGGTTGAGACAGTTTTTCTCGTTAGAGTGGGGGACAGGGTAAAGGACCCACGCCCCAGACGCAACAGGCAGGCGCCCGGCCCTAAAAAGGGGACCGTTAGTGGTGGACCCTGCCGGCGACGACATCCGACCTCCGGTCTCGGTCCGGCTCTCTGCGCCCATCTCGTCTCTCGGCCGTCGATTTGTTCCCCACTTTGGGTCCCGATCGATCTCTCGGACCAAACAGGCTCACAACATTGTTTCGCTGCCATGTGGGCCGCCTAAAGATTCCAGGGCATCGGCACTCATCACTCATCAGGCCCGGTAAAGCAAAGGAGTGCAAAGAGACCATTGCTTGATCCGCTTGCTGCTTGCTGCAGGCAAACGCACCTTGAATCACGGCCAGTTGGTGCATGTCTCCTGGGCCCGCCCAACGGAGAAAAATACCCCAATCCACGGCAAGCATCGCGCCGGCCGGCCTTGCTCTTGGGAACTTGCTTGGCCTTTGCGACGATTTCATCTCATCCGGCCAGGCCAGATAGAATATTTTGTCTGTCGTCATTTCGTCGGCCCGCATAATTGGGGATGTTTTGTTTGGGTAAAGTCAAAGCAAGGGATCAGAAGACAGCTTTTTGCATGCTATTATTATGCTTATACACTTCCATCCAACAGGAACAGGGTGATGTATAATGGCCGCCATCGACTAATGTACTAATGGTCACTATTCATTAGTAGCTATGGACCTATGGTCCCTTACCCCCGGCGCAGCGCAAGTGCAGAGGACTCCGTGGCGGCCATGGCAAAGCACCTCTCGGTCTCGCTCTCGCATTCGTGCCTCCATTGACCATTTCAAATGACATTACTCTACTCCTGCTTTCCCGGAGAAACGAGGAAAAAGCCAAGTGCCTGTCTCCACGAGCATGTAGCGTAGCGCGCCCATCCTGGCATTCTCTCTCGCTCTCGGCTCGGCAATTCAAACATCCCTAAAAAACAAAACAGAATTCAAGATTGCCACTTGTCCCGCCCTGCACTCCTGCAGTCATTCGTTCACGGGTCTGTCGAGCTCGCCCTGTGCAGTGCCGTGCGGAGTGCTCACGTCTTCTTTGAGCCCTGCAGCGTGAGAACACACGCATCGGAAGTAGCGCAGTGGAGACGTGGAGTGGGGCCATGTTTAGATTGCAAAAAATTTCAACCCGATGAATAGTAGCACTTTCGTCTTATTTGGTAAATATTGTCCAATCGTGGACCAACTAAGCTCAAAAGATTCATCTCGTGATTTCGAATTAAACTGTGCAATTAGTTATTTTTTTACCTACATTTAATGCTCCATGCAAGCGGCTAAAAATTAATGTGATGGAGAGAGAGTGAAAAAACTTGGAATTTGGAGGTGATCTAAACAAGGCCTGGATTAAAATTGTCATGCTGCTCTCGAGAAACGAGGAGCAAGGGACAAGGGCCAGGGCGCTACTCTACTCTGAGGCTGCGCATGCCATGGAGGACGAGCATCCATTTCCTGCGTACTCGTAGCCGTAGGAGTATCGCCAATTTGCTATTATTCAATGCTTCGGTTACCGACTGGTACTGTAGTCCTTTGAAGCTTTGACAATAAATTCAATGCAGTTTATCAAAAGAAAAATCAATGCACGGCGCGCAGAGGCAACCACCACCTCCCCAGGAACCTGTGGCTCGTAGCGACGCGACGACGACAAAGCAGAGAGCAACGCCACGTTCTTAGATTGTGATCACAAGTACAGTGTACAGAGTACTAAGTGTGCTGCTACCATAATACCACTCACAACATCATACTTTTAACTACTAATTTCTCTTTGTTGCCGATCCTAGTAGAAGTTTGATTCTTATTTAACGAGATGATATATCACAAAAAATGGTGACACATGGCATATAAATCATCATGCAGTTAGTATACTTGCTCCCTCTGTCCTATATTATCTGTCGGTTTTTTGTTTCCGTGCTACAAATTTGACTAGATTTATAGAAAACACGTGCACGACCCAAGGCACCCAAAAGCCCAGCACAGCCCAAGGCCGGGAGGCCCGCACGCATTGGCTGTTTTGCAGAAAAACCCCCGAGCTTCTAGAGATTAATGCGAATGCTATGTGCACTATTCCTACCGACAATGGTTTTGCGATCAAGCCCTCGAACGTTTTCATCCTCACCACGGAGAAGTCCCTGGAATCCCTACGCTCGCCGGCGCGGAGGCCGACGGCATAAGGCAGCTACGCCTGTCAACCTAGGCTCGCTACGACGGGAGTAAGGGGTCGACCACCATCTACGGCTAAACGCGTATGTTGGTGGCGGTTAGGGACTCAGGGACACACTGGCGCGAGCTGCAGCGGCGAGCGGCTACCCGTGGCGGCGGCACGGCTGTTCCAACGAGCTAGGGCCCTAACGGAGGGGTGGAGACGACGAAGAAGAATCAGAAACTCACCGTGGACCGTGTTGCGGTGACGATTGAACCCGAGGAGTGCAGAGGTGGTCTGGCCACGTGCGCCCGCGCCATGTGGCGGCGCTCCGAGCACGGCACCGAAACGTCACCGTACCCACGACGGAAATCAGGACCAACCTGACGCAAGCACCAGCTAAAGGGAATCAAGATGAGTCTAGAAACACGACCAATTGAGTCCTTTCCCCTCGGGTTGGGACTTACCCCAACCCACTGGTCGCGGCGGCGCTCGTGGCTGCGCGACGAGCAAAACCTGAAATTGGCCGCAGACAGACCACTGTTGGACCCGACGAGAACGGAGCGCCTAGCTAACTTCATCTGCTTCTCACTAACGCGAGGAATTGGGCTGGGAAGCTTTGAGTTGGTGATAATGAAGGGAAAGGAGAGCGACGCACTGCCACCGCCGCGTCGTAGGGAGCGGACCCCACTGAGGTGACCCGACCAAGACCCGACAAGGCATGGCAGCATGAGGACACAACCGCACGAGCGAGGGCAAGGGTCATGTTGTTTAATGCTCGGGTGGAGCCTTTAGGGGGTGCCTGTGTGGCCATGTGCACGCGGCAGCGCGGCCTTGCAACGCGGCAAGTCATGCCACGACTCCGAGAGCAGAGCTGGGTAGGTGTGTTGAGTGGCGAAGGGCGAGCACTGCAGTGACCGAAACAACAAGAGGACAAGGCGCAACCCTGCATGTGCGCTGGGACAGCGCCACGATCGACAGCCTCCCGCGCACGGCGGAGAGCGTCTGCTGACACGCCTGGCCCGACGGCCAGCCGACGGCCACATGGCTGGCCAGCAGGACAGCGGTCACGGCCACAGGGTAAGCCAGCCAACGCGCAGCGCAACGCATGGTAGCAGCGGCCGGCTATAGTGCAGGTAGCCCGCGACGGCGCGACTCCGAACGCGATGACTGCGTCCCCGCGCCCGAACGGCCGAACCACGTGCTTGCACGATTTTTGGACCGCGCCAAACTTCAAACCCAGCTCGGTGGAGGTTCAACCAAAGTTATCAACCTAGGGCCGACACTAACACCTAGCTGGCAAAGCAAACCACGCTCCCAAAGAGCTAACAGAGAGGTAAATGGAAGGATGCCAATATGAGCTCGTTGCGCTGAATGCTCGTTCGCAACCGAAGCCCAAAACAATACCGACAGCGCGTTCTAACAAAGTTAGGGCAATTTTTACGACGCCACGACAACCCCAACTCATCCATAGGCCACACCCTGCTAAAGCACTCACCTAGAGGCAACCAACGAAACGAAACCCGTGGAGCTAGTGCTTAAGTATTTTAGTTAAAACGTAAACGCCAAGATGACATTGTCTTCTTCCTTTTAGTCTTGGAAGGTCCAGAGCTCGGATATGATGTTTGAACTCCCAAAACTCTGGTTAACACTATTCACATCCCGAAAATTAAAAGTTGCACTCTAATTTGCACTATTTGCTCATCCTTTTACATAAGCACTATACATATGTTATATTTTGTTTTTGTTTACCAAAATTGCTTTCTGTTTCATGTGTGTTTTAACTCGTTAAAATTCAAAAACTCGTTTTGCTAAGGTACTAAGCAAGTTCGTAACACCCGAGGTGTTACATGTGTGTGCAGATACTACAGCTGTACCCAGATGAGAGGCTTAAAAAAAGTCAAACCATTTAAAATTTGACTAAATTTATATAAAAAATATTAACATTTATGACACAAAATAAGTATGGTTAGATTTATTATAAAATACTACCTCCGTTTTCGTTTACTTGTCACCGAATTTTTACTGTAGCAATTTTGACCATACGTTTTTCTCTGCAAAAGATTTTTAGATACATCAAGTTTTCACATATATGATTCTTTATTGAACATACTTCATTAGTGTTATATACATTGAAGTATCTAAGATTTTTTAGAAGAAAAAACATATGGTCAAATTTGCTACAGTAAAAAAAGTTGCTGACAAGCCAACACAAACAGAGGGAAGTATATTTTTATAATAAATTTATTTAGAGATATAAATGTTAATATTATTTACTGTAAATTAGTTTTATCCGCACGGTTCTCGTGATTACGTTTTTTTCGGACTGAGGGAGTACAGTGCACCGGAATTGCGACCTGCGCTAATTTGAAGTTGTCGCTACCTTGTGTACCTTGAGTACCTTCTAGCTGTTGCCAGCCTCTTTACCGAAAGTCGAAAGAGACTGATAGGTTCAGCACTTGCGGACACTGTTAACCGTACCGTAGAAAATCCGGCTGGCTGATCGATCAGCACCAGGAACCCTATACGTCAGGTTGACAAATCGGGCCATGGCTACCAGATGGATCCGTCGGCGTCGAGCGTCGGCGACGGCATGTGAATTGTCGTTTGGCCGTCACATGCATCATCATCTGCCCCGCTGCCGTGTTAAAACACCGATTTCGCGGATGAACTGTGGACTCATCCGGCGGTGCCCGGTGCGTATGCGTATCTCTCCCATCCATCGCCATGTGCGTGCCTTTCCGGCTTTCCCCCTCTCCTTTCCTTCCTCTCCACAGCCGTCGCAATCATCATGCATGTCGGCGTAGTAGAGAACTTCACAGCTGCATGCCAGAGAACATGTTCAGGAATTGAAGCCCAGATGCTGCTGCTAGTGTAAGGGGTGTTAGGATCCGGTGACTAAAATTTAGTAGGTATCACGTAAGGATATCATATGAGGTATTCGGATACTAATAAAAAATAAATTATATAATCCATCAGTACTCCACGAGAAGAATTTATTAAGCCTAACCAATCCGTTATTAGCACATTTTACTGTAGCACCACGTTGTCAGATCATGAACTAGTTAGAATTAAAAGATTCGTTTCGCAAATTAGTCGTAAACTGTGCAATTAGATTCGTAATTAGTCTATATTTAATATTTGATGTATGTGAACATTAGATGAGACAATGACTAAAGTTTAGGAGGAGAAACCAAATACTCCCTAACAGTTGTCTAACCACAGCTGCATGCCATCCTGTAGTCATTGCGTGCGTAGGTTGCTGCTGGCCATGCCTTGTTGCGGCAATGATACGGCCGAGGCATGTCGCTAAGCAAGTGAGGCGCGCCATACGGCCATGGATGATGGAGATCAGTTGCATAATTCCGCAGCAAGTACTGACAGACACCAATGCAAGAGACTGCCGGTGGCCGGTGGCCGGTGGAGTACAAGTGATCTACCCGTGTGCCACCGCGCATCATTGGTGCAGAAGTTGCGCTGTGAGAGGTGAGTATTTTAGTACTGGAATCGATACTGTTCCTGGACGCATGGTAGCCACAGCCCACACAGGCCGTGGCATGATTCGCGCGACACGGCCGCGCGCCTTGCGTGTTGCATTGCATGATTGCCGCCGCCGACCGGCAGCGGCAGGAGTCCTCGTCCTCGCATGCGACGCGAGCTACACCACCAGAGACCAAACCCGGCCCAATTATTCCTTGCAACTCCTGCGTACGTCGATCTGAAGGTTGCTACTCAGATCTGAACTGGACCAAATAGGAGTACGCGAATGTGGCTCCATCCGTCGGTCGGTACACTGGGAGCGCCGCGACGTACTCCGTAACCGTACGTGTAGGTTTACGCTCAACTGCCGGCGACGGGATCACGCGGACGTCGGATCCAATCCAAGCAAAGCAGCAAAGCGGCGCCACTAGGTAGTTGGTGTCTCTCGATGCTCTGTTCGTTTGGCTGATAAGCCATGATTGAAAGTACTGTTGGCTGATTTGTTGTGAGAGAAAAATAGGCTGATTTATTGTGACAGAAAAATATTGTTCGTTGACTGAAAAAGTACAGCTTATAAGCTAAGCGAACAGGGCGTAAGTCAGCCGACGGCGATAACCCTGTTCGTTTCACTGAAAAGTATTGCTAAAATAGTGCTGCAGAGCATGACGGATAGAGCAGTGTGAGCATACATAATTGCTCCTCCCGGGAGTTGCAATGAAGGTTTATTAGGTGTGCGTGCTCTCTGCTCGACCAGTTGGCCGTACCACCATAGCTCACCTGCACGCACTACGGTTACCCACTCTCCGATCATATCGATCGATCGTTCCCGAAAAAGAAGCCGGAAAAGCGACCTAACCGATCGAGTGATCGACGACACACATGCTCACGAGCCAAGCATGCAAGGTTGCAAGCAATTCCGTGATCGATTTGTTTGGGTGTGGGCCGGCCGATGATCATCGTGTAGGCGGTGGAATGCTAAGCCAGCAGCTGCTGACTCTGGTGGTCGATCTGATGAGATCTCGTCCCCCGGCGTGTGCGTGTCCTTGAAGCGTCGTCTCGTCTCTACCCATGCCGGCCTGCCGGGCCAGATGGGGTGCGTGCCTGCCTGCAGCTAGCGACCCAGGAGGCCGGTCCAGTTTCATAGGGTTGGCTCGGCGCCCCTTAATTCCGTAGGACCGTCACCACAAGTCGCGCTACGTAGTATAGGTATAGGTACTAGTCTCTCCGTTCCACAAGAAAGGTAGCAATTCTAAAATCGTTCAAAGTCAAACTATATATTGTTTGACAAAATTACTCCATATGTTCTTTTTTATTTGTCATATTAGGTTAACTTAAGGTAGCTTGATATGATCAACCTAAAATTGCAATATTTTTAGAGTCAATTACACTGGCGGTCTCTAACCTATATTATGTGTTTCTCATATAGGTTCCCAAACTATAAATTGCATATCTAGGTTATTAAATTATTTGAGGTATACCACCTCAGTCAAAAACAGTCACGTAGGGCACTCCAACGTTGAACTAACATGAGTCCGCAACACATAATTATAGGGACGGTCCCTAAAACATTGTGTGATTCTCACCTAGGTCCGAAACTATAAAATTACTCATGTGAGTCCGTAATCTATCCAAGTGCTAAAATCTTAGTCCAAAGAAACCTCTTTACGCACCATCCATCGTCGCGTGGATTGCCAGATAGGCCTTCGAGCCTTTGCTTGTTATTGAACTGCTTGCGATCTGTTTCTCATCTTATATTGGAGAGCAATGTCTTGACGTCATCTGTTAGTATAGCTGGAATAGGGGACATACTGGCAGACAGTGTCGTCGAGTGTGTGCTAAAATACGTCACTTGCTCATGGTAACATGGAACCGCCGGCGAGCAAACAATTGTTGTTGGCCAGTTAGTGCGCGTTTAGTTCGCGAAATTTGAAAATTTGGCTACTGTAGCAATTTCGTTTTTATTTAGCAATTAGTGTTCAATCATGAACTAATTAGGCTCAAAATGTTCGCCCACGATTTCCAACCAAACTGTGTAATTAGTTTTTTTTCATTTATATTTAATGCTCCATGCACGTATCGCAAGATTCGATGTGATGATTACTGTACCACTTTTTGGGAACTAAACATGGCCTTATTCCATATCACCACGAGTGATTGAGGTGTCTTAACACACACTTAACAACAATATCCACCACCAAGGCACCAACGCGTTCCCGATCCAACTGTACTGGTAGATGGCATCAAGACATTACTTTTGACTGGAATTGTAGTACTTTAATAGATTAGGGATCCAGATAAGTAATTTTATAGTTTGGAACCTACTCCCTCAGTCCAACAAAGAATGTAATTCTCGTTTTTCAAAAAATCAAACAATTTAAACTTTGATTAAATTTATATATAAAAAACTACTATCATTCTTTGAAGACATAAATGTTAATATTATTTACTATAAACTTGATCAAACTCGAGTTACTTTGACAGGCACGAATCTCGTAATTGCATTCTTTCCTGACGGAGGGAATACATGTCAATTTCACGCTGGAGCACCACGTCAACTAATGGACTATGACGTGATTGCTTTGGATTGGATGGTATACTTAAAATAGTTTGTTGACATAGATATGCAATTCCATAGTTTGAAGATCTGAACCAAAATCGTGTAATAGTTTACTCTTCATTTTAATAGAGATGGTACTTCCATTCCATTCCAGCCCAACGTCAGAGGTTCCAATCTCTTAGCTCATCACGGCATGATGCCCAACTAGTTCGTCGTCCGGGACAAATAAATTGTCTGCTTAATAATACTGTTTGCCAGCCAAATGAATTTCTGGCGATGGGGTGGGTCAAAAGACATCGCTTCCCTTCTCTTACGGGGACGTGGGGTGACATGGAGACGAAGGACAAATGGAGTCAAAAAGGCAGCGTGGGCTCTGCTCTGCTCTTGGGCGCATGGCACTGACCCCGACCCGGGTTCTCCTTTCGCTTATCGACCGATCTGTCACATCGAATTTGGGCAGAATTAGTGAGGGTTTGCGAATTATTGCGCTAAAGATATGAACTGGAGAGCAATGCAGAGCCCAGCACAGCACGTTGTGAAAGGTGTGTTTAGGCGGCGAGCACTGACGAGCGAGCTGGGTAGCTGTTATGTTCTGAAGCTTTTGCTGTCTGAACACGAGTGGGTTAGTTAGGCAACGAACTAGATGCTCCCCAACGCGTAACAGCATGTAACCTTCGCCTAAACGTGTGTGCTTACGGGAAGCATCTCCAAATTATGGATGCCCAAGTAATGCGAGTGCTACTAAGATTAAACACTGTTTGAGTCGATGCATACAGAAAGCAGGCATTCAAACTGTAGTAGTTTGTAGAAGTTGGTTGGCACGAGCACAGACCATGTAGCCCTGTTGTGCCAACGGGCATTTTTTTTAGATAATGGAATAATGTGGCAACGGGCATGCCAGGTCCTATCAGTTAAGTGGGAACACCGTGCCCCAGCAGCTGCATTTTCACCCTTTTTTCCCACATCACATGCACGCGACCAAGCTCAACGGGAAAAAGGTCCGAACCACAAGTCCACCACAAGCAGCTGAAGGTACACCAGCACGCATCCGGCATCCATCCATATCCTGATATCCATCCACCTCAGTCGCTCGCGAGAACCGGCCAGACCACGACGAAGGTAAACAAACGAACGAAGACGAACACCATCACACCACAAACGAACGAACGAAGTTTTCCAACTAGACGCGGCAGGCAGCAAGGCGCGCCAGACAAGGCACATTGCGCACAGGTGGAGGCCCTGAGGCTTTTCCCGTGGGGAAGCGCAGGGCGCTGGCACATGCCGACAGCCCAAACAAGTCACCTTTCTCGGGAGAAGCTCCGGGGCCGAGGTGGGAGGGCGAGCCTTTTGCCCTGTTCCGCTCTGCTTGCTCTGGTCCGTCCGTCCGTCCCCTGCCCTGACCCTCTCACTGACAGGCGACCAGTGAGGTGAGCTCAGCCGCGGCATGGCAGCGAGCCGATCCGTCGGTCCAACCATCCACCGAACTAGGGCCGGCCGGCCCCAACCTTCATCCGCCAGCGTTTAATACGCGCTAGCTGCGGTGGCAAGACGAGTAGAGTGAGCTGAGCAAGGGGAGGAGGCTAGGACGGCTGCTCAGCCCAGGCCCATGTGCGACCCAACATGGCACGTTCTCCCTCGCTCCTCTGCTAAGCTGCGTAGACACACAGAGCTCGTTAGCTAGCGTGCCGGTGCCCATCTGGCCATCGGGCTTATAAATAGGCCCACACGGCACCACGGCCACCACCACCCACCACTGCTCTCGCACTCACTCACAGTCACCGCCGCTGCCCACTGCCTGTAGCTAGAGGAGGTTGAAAAGGGGAAAGGGCCAAGGAAGAAGGAGGCGCAGGCATGGGCTCCCCCTCCTCCCTCCCCGCCGCCGCGGCGGCGCTCGTGGTCCTGGCCATCCTCGCCGGAGGAGGCCACTGCCGCGAGGCCCAGTTCGACGCCACGGACGCCGCCGCCGCCGCCGCCGGCACGGCGGAGAACTACAACACCAGCGACGCCGCCGTGTACTGGGGCCCCTGGCAGAAGGCCCGGGCCACCTGGTACGGCCAGCCCAACGGCGCCGGCCCCGACGACAACGGTGAGCATTATTGGCATTCTTCCGAGATCTTCTTCAGTCTGCTCCGTCTTCCCCTCCGTCAGGCCTCAAGGCCCGCGTGCTTGTTGTCTTGGTGCCTTGTGGTGGCAATGTGGCTCACGAAACGTACGTACCTTGCTAGGCGGCGCGTGCGGCTTCAAGCACACCAACCAGTACCCCTTCATGTCCATGGGGTCCTGCGGCAACCAGCCATTGTTCAAGGACGGCAAGGGCTGCGGCTCCTGCTACAAGGTAAAAACAACAGCTAGCATGGAGTTTTTTACCGACACCTCTATCTATCTGAAGCATATTTGTATATTGTAGTTTTCTATTTCTATAGCGGAAACAATTCTACCAGTGCTCCACTTGTTTTAAAAAACAATTGTCCTTGTAGTACATGTTAGAGCGCCATAAAAAAAATCTGCAATACACTAGCTGGAGTAGCAACTGTTAAAGTAGGACGCTACCCGTACAGTCCAGGCAGGGTCCTCGGAGCAGCCCAGCAGCTGGCTGCAGGTGGGGCCCGCGTGCATGTGCGCGTCTCACTCGATCTCCGTGACAGTGCCATTTACTGTACATTTGACTCTTGCTTGATCTCGAGTATGGTAGCCGAACGTACCTGCCGTTTTTAGCGATTTGCCGCGGATCACGCAGATTCGGTGCACCAAGGACAAATCCTGCTCCGGGAAGGCGGAGACGGTGATCATCACCGACATGAACTACTACCCGGTGTCCAAGTACCACTTCGACCTCAGCGGCACGGCGTTCGGCAGGCTGTCCAAGCCCGGCCTCAACGACAAGCTCCGCCACTCCGGCATCATCGACATCGAGTTCACCAGGTCGGTGTCGGTGCCTCTCTTGATTTTTGTTGTGTGTGTGTGTGTTGTTCTGTTCTCTTCTGTTGTGCTGCCACTGGAAGCACGAGTGTAAAAGTGCTGCTAAAGACGCGGTAGCGTAGCTGTCGAATTGTTACTGGTAGGCTGGTAGCAGTAGTTTCCCTCCATACTACTACCTGCTGTTTAATTTAATTTCGTAGCCCGCGCGGCAAGTGAAAAGTTTGGTGAGAGCGGAGGGAGGCGTCGTGAATCCAACAACCGCTCGCTCCCATTACTCCTGCCGCTCGCCGGACACCGCATGTGCAGCAAAGTGGCGCAGCTGCCAAAGGGCCACTTTTATTGCGCTGCGGCACAGCGCCCACTTTTGGCTGAAAGTTTTCGTTCGTCGCTGATAAACCAATGACTGAAAGTTCGTTGCTGATTTGTTGTGAGTACGGTTACTAGTGGGGCGCACCCCTTCTGCAGCCCAACGTATCTGCCTGCGTCCACTGTACTGTTGCAACACGCCACCGCCGGTGACCGACCACCGCCAGCCCCATTTCCTTTCCTTTCGCTTTCTCTGTATGTATGCCAATTGCCACCACCCCCAGCAGCAGCAGTGTTGGTTGGGCCCATGCCAAGGATTCCTTACACTTGCAGTAGGATTAGATTAGGCTTCGCAACACAGATTAGAGGACGCAGCAAAGCTCTTTCTTGCATTGGTTCTGTTCTGTGCTGCCGCTAAGATGGCCTAGCACTACTACTAAAACCAAACTGAATCATAAATTTGCAGGGTGCCGTGCGAGTTCCCTGGGCTGAAGATCGGTTTCCACGTGGAGGAGTACTCCAACCCCGTCTACTTCGCGGTGCTGGTGGAGTACGAGGACGGCGACGGCGACGTGGTGCAGGTGGACCTGATGGAGTCCAAGACGGCGCACGGCCCCCCCACGGGGCGGTGGACGCCGATGCGCGAGTCCTGGGGCTCCATCTGGCGCATGGACACCAACCACCGCATGCAGGCGCCCTTCTCCATCCGCATCCGCAACGAGTCCGGCAAGACGCTCGTCGCCAACAACGTCATCCCGGCCAACTGGAGGCCGAACAGCTTCTACCGCTCCTTCGTCCAGTACCAGTAGCTGATTGATTGGATCCCTGCCCAGCCCAGCCCAGCCCAGCCCGCAATTGGAGTGGAGCTGGAGCTGGCTGGCTGGGGCACTACCTCGGCTGGCTCGGTCATCATCACTACTACCACTAGACTACTACTACTACTACCAAGTACGTACGGCGAAACGGAACGGCTAGTCGTTGTGTCTCTGGTCATCGTGTCGTTGCAGTTGTATCATGCATGATCATGGTCCTTGGAGTGAGAGTCGTTGCATGCATTGGGGGCGCGCTTTTAGGTCAGGCGTCATGTGCGAGTGTTTGGGTCTGTAAGGCTGGCTGGCATGTGCATGATGCGTGGCCCTGATTGCAAGCCGGCCGGCAAGCAAAAAAAAACTAAAAAGCCGTGTGGGAAAATGGAGGAGGCAGGCGTACAAGGTGCGCTCTCCCGCCCACTCTTGCTTTATAATTTATATCATCATCTTCTTCATTCCGATCGGTCGGTGATTAATCGAAAAGTATATTGTAATGTATAAACACCATTTCCCGAGCCTGAGCGGAGCTGTGCTCCCCTGTTTCTTCTTCTTCTGTGCAATCTTTTTCTGACTGGACACTTGGTTTCAGCATTCAGCATCGCTGTGCTGAAGCGAAACGCATGTGCACTACCTTACCAAGTATGGTTGTCGTATATTTCGGGATGCAGAAAGGCATAGTTGACGCCGCATAGTTATCTCTCGTGCATGAACAAACAACCCTAGGTTAACGTCTTGTGACAAGAATTATGGAAAAACTTCCGTGCAACCCTAAAGGAAGTTGTACTTGACCGCAGTGGTGTATTCCACTTGTCCCCACAGGTTTTGCCAAACTGTATAATGTTTGTAACCCCTTCGTTTGTAAAAGGATATAATTATATGGTTTCCGTTAGTTAAATTAGCTTAACTTTTTATTTTATTTTATATCGAATAGAGGTTTACTATGAAAATGTATACCATAATTAATTTAGTAGTACTTATCTTGTAACATAAATGTTAGTACCTTTGTAGATAACTTTAGTCAAACTTTGAATCATTTAACTCCTAAAAAAAATTGCATCCTTTTACTGATAAAGGGAGTATTAATTCACTTTAAATCAACAAACTTGGCTTGATAGGTTTTGAATTCTAGATCCATCACTGCTTACAATCCTAGAAAGCAAAGTCTTCACTCGCTCAAGTTTGTAAATTTAGTATAAATTTTAAAATAGTTCTTTTTATAGAAGTTGATTTAGACCTCCCTTCCACCTTACAATGTAGAATCATATATAGATTTTATAGAAACCAGAAGGTAGAAAATAGTAAAAACTCCCGCGTTGCAAATGGGGGCCTAGACTGTATCCAACAAGAAACCTATATGGGCATCCAAATCCAAAATGGGTAGCAAGAGATCTAAAATCAGTCTCTAACAAAGTACCTATAGGCTATACGGAAGACCTATTTTGGGTTGTCTGAGAGACACAACCCAAATATGGGCATTCTCTCTCCTGAAAATCCATTTGTAGAAATGATTATCTTTTGTGTCTTGTTGTTAGAGAAGATGCCGAATAGGTATTAAACCTTTTGCCTGTAGCGCTACCCAAAGGATGAATGAATCTTATATTTTAGATGTTGTTGTTGGAGATAGCCTTAGAGGCGGTGGTCTTTTTTTTTAATGAAACTAGAGGCGGCGGTCTTCCCGCGCGCGGTAAATTTAAAAACCTGTCCGGGACCGACATGCCTGCATTTCACTTACACCGGCCGCTGCTTTTGCGTGGAGTGGCTCCGCACAGATTCCACCTGTTAGTTACTGATATGATTCGTTGCCAGTAAAGTGGTAAAGCACGCGGCTACAAATCAAATCACCCACCGGCCTCCCGGCACGTCCTTTACCCTTTAGGCCATGTTTAGTTGCCACCAAACTCCTGAAAAATGCACTATGCAAAAAGAATATTCCCCGTCACATCAAACTTGTGGTACCTACATGGAGTACTAAATATAGACGAAATCAAAAACTAATTGTTCAGTTTGGTTGTACTTTACGAGTCGAATCTTTTGAACCTAATTAGTCAATGTTTGGACAATAATTCACAAATATAAACGAAACACTATAGTATACATTAATTATTTGGTCACTCCCAAATCCGGGAACTAAACGGGCTCTTACTACTACTTAGTAGTAACAGTTTCACTTGCATGCATTGCGATTGTGGCCTTCTATAAAGTCAAGAAGCTCCTAGCTGCTGCTGCTGCTAGGCTGCTAACCATTTCTTTTCTTATCCTATCATCCTAGGTAGGTTGCGACCGATAGCCTTTCACAGCGTTTACCAATTCGATGCGTAATCAAGGCAGCAAAGCGCCGGCCGGCTGCAGTCAAGCAGAACGGAACAGACGGAGATTGACAAGCCGCGTGCAGCCAAAGCCATCCCATCGCTGCCGGTCCAGCCTTTTCAAACCTCATTAGCTGTCCCGCGTTGCTGCGTGCCGGCTCGAGTTATTGCTGCGCGTGGGCGTGGCAACCTTGATCCAGATCTCCAGCACCGGCGGCATCTTATCTTTGCACGATGCGCGGCATCGCCGCATCGGCGCTCAGGACACAGCCGGCAATGCAATGTGCAGATCTGAATGCGTGTGATGCTGCATTGTGTCATGGACAAGTGCTTGATGATTCAGTATCTCCCCCCCGAAATTTAAAACACACACACAATTGCTTCGTCCATGCCCTGCTCATTTACACTACTACTACCAAGTGGAACCAGCAGGTGACAAAGAAAGTAAATTAGGTGGCTAGAATTGTTATGATTTATATAATTCTTTTGTTACTGTTTATGCTACATTATATATTAATTAATTGTTTCTTCTTGGGCCAATCCAAACCAACAAACGATTAAGATATCATACAATTAAGGTGTTAGGATCTTAAGGTCTGTTTGGTTTATTACCACAGGTTGCCATTACTAAGGTTAAGTGTATGCCAAGGTTGTGGCATTGACTAACAAGTGGCAAAATAGAGTCGTTTGGTAGGTAGCCAAACTTTTAGAAGTTATGGCAAATTGAGTTTGGGTACCGTTTGATTTTCTACCGCAAGTGCCGCCTAACGTTTGGCAAAAAATGTGCGGCAACTGTTTGGTTAATAATTAACCACTAAACACGTTGAGGCGCCTAGTTCGAGTTTCGGGAACTAATCACAAGGATTTGTGGCTAACTTTGTCTTCTTGACGCCCGGTAATTGGATTCAGCATATGGACCAAGATATTCATTAAGACTAAAAGACACGGTAATATCTAAGTACAGACTTTGTGTTGGGGGCATTTAGACTTGGTGTTGCGGTTTTTGTTTATCTTTGTCCGTACTATTAAGTGGCCGACATTAGTAGCTTGATCAAATTTAGAGTCAAGAACATTTTGATGCACACATGCGAGTTACTCCAAGCGTAGTTGATCAAGAGTGGATGAAATAGATAGAGAATAATTTTAGAATCTTAGATAAATTAAATTGGACAAGATCACACTTGAAACGGAGCCAGAACTAAAATTTAAAGTGCACTTGATTAGTTGATCAAGGTCATTGGATTGTTTGGTGCAACTGTGCTATACAGTGTGTACCGAACATTACGACGAGGGGTGCTGAACGCATCAAGGCCCGGTGGGTTTCGATGATTGATCAACACAAGAATACGTGACTAACTTTGCGTTGTAGGGTTTATAACAAAGCATTACTTACATTAAGGTTTCTTGGTTTTCTTGGCTTCGATGTATCTTATGGACCAAGATTATTTATGAAAGGTAAATATACAATAGTATCCAAATACGACTTGGCGGTGAAGGCACTTTGACGTAGTGCCAGGGCTTTTCGTTTTTCTTTGACCATACTATCAAGAGGGCTATGTGTCGGTGTTCTCGGACCACCGATGAGTAAATTTGTATTTACGCGTCTGGCTCGGATGGTGTGCTCGGAGGACACAAGGGTTTATACTGGTTCGGGCGGAACGTCCCTACGTCCAGTTCACTGCTGCTCGTGTGAAAGGATCAAGATGCCTAAGAGGGGGGTTGAATTGGGCTAATTCTAAATTTTTTTGCAATAATAAAATCCTACGGTTAGCCCAATTAACCCCTTGTGCCTAGAAAAGTGTTTCTATTAATCTAACGCACAACGGACTTACAACCTATGTTCCAAACTTACTCTAGCATGACAATTCTATGAATGTAAAAACAAGTATTGAATTGCTCAAAGTAAATAGAGAGAGAGAAACACGGCGATGTTTTGCCGAGGTATCGGAGAGTCGCCACTCCCTACTAGTCCTCGTTAGAGCACCCGCGCAAAGGTGTAACTCACCCTTGATCCGCGCAAGGATCAAGTGCTCTCTACGGGTTTGATTCTTCGACACTCCATCGCGGTGAATCACCCACAACCGCTCACAACATGAGTTGGGTCACCCACAAGCTCCGCCGGGTGATCACCAAGCTCCCAATCACCACCAAGCCGCCTAGGTGATGGCGATCACCAAGAGTAACAAGCACGAACTCTCACTTGACCACGTGAAGCCTAATGAGAACGGTGGATGCACACTTTGCTACTCTTGATTCACTAATGAGGCTACTCTCTTGGATTCTCAAATCTTAATCACCTCACTAGGACCTTGTTCTTCTTGGCACTCATAAACGTGTTTCTCAGCTGCTGGAATGAGCAAAAGTGACTCCACACACGAGTAGAGCTTCTATTTATAACAAGGGCTGAAAAACAAACCGTTATGTGCCTCTGCGGGGTGACCGGACGCTCCGGTCAGTTCAACCCGCACACCAGTGTTTTAGTGTTGACCGGACGCTGGCAGGGTCCGATCACCACTGACCAGACACGTCCGGTCGCATTTAACCCTCACTGGGACCTTACTGTACTCGACCGGACGCTGAAGCCCCAGGGTCCGGTCAGTACTGACCGGACACGTCCGGTCGCAGATTTTCTCTTCGGGAACCTTACTCGAGTCGACCGGACGCTGGCCCTCAGCGTCCGGTCACTCGACCACTCAGCGTCCGGTCACACCGAACGCAACTCCTTGGTCAAATGAACTGACCGGACCCTGCAGCCAACGTCCGGTCAGCATTTGACCCTCCATTCACTTCCAACTTGTCGGGTACCATAGAAAGGGGTCCCCTAAGCAAGAACAAAAAAAAATCGCTTAGACCCTGTAAAAATCGAAGCCAAGGAACAACTACCGACAAACCCCCACCTTATCCGAGGCTCGGTTGAACCGTCCGGCCCACCTCAAACAATATCTGAGCTCACCTGAAGCGGGCTTGGCCCAAAATAAAACCGTAAGGCCTCGGATGAGGTACCGATTCTTTGATTCGCCCGAGGCTCCAAACGTAAGGCCTCGGACGAGGTACCGATTCTCCGATTCGCCTGAGGCTCCAAACGTAAGGCCTCGGACGAGGTACCGATTCTCCGATTCGCCCGAGGCTCCAAACGTAAGGCCTCGGACAAGGTACCAATTCTTTGCCTCGCTCGAGGCCGGCTCGACAGCCACCCCATCACCGCCGCCTCGACTAGGATGTCACGTCCAACTAACGCGGCCAACCACTCCCGCGACGTCAGCCGAACGATGGCTCGACATAGTGGAGTGACCGACGAGGTGGGAGTCGCATCAATGCCATGCCGTCCGGGATAGGATGGGGCGGGGGTTACCGATCGCTGTGCTCGGTGCTGTGTCCTTGATCGACGCCCATGCTGCACTATGCTGCCTAACCCCACCTGCTCTGAGGGAAGCGCAGCGTGGAGAGTCATGTCCGGGTCCCTATAGCCTCGGAATCAGCGTACAAGACCAACTGCTCCCTCTGAGCCTCGGCTACCTGCTTTCGCACCCCATAGCCTCGGGACTCGCGCCCACCGAGCCCTCCCCCCCTCCCGCAATAGTTCGGCCTCTGCATCGACTGGGCCTTGGCTCTCTACGCTGTCGACATGCAGCGACTGGCACGTCATCCACAACATGCACCATGCCCTGCGTCAAGCCATCACAGGAGCTCCCACGTCGCACAGGACCGGGCGTGACCGGCACGTCGCTCCAGTGCACCAAGGACAAGACCGCTCCATCGACCATGCCACCACAATGACAAGCTACAGGGCCTAGACACGTCGCCACTGCTCATGAACCGCCATGTAGCGAATGCATGTACTACCCCTGTGCCTCCCTTCAACTATAAAAGGGAGTGACCGGGGCCATTACTAACCACGCACTTATAGATGGACGTAGACTCAGACAGACACACATGGACGAGCAACGGATAACGCTCTATAACTCACACTCCCCCACATTGCAAGAGATCAACATCTCAAGCAACCCACGCCGCTCCACGTAGAGATTTGGGACTAGCTCCCTCTCTCGCCCTGCTTGTAAACCCCTACCACAAGCACCTCGGTGCAAGGAATACTAGATCGCTCTCTCAGACTGGACGTAGGGCACCTATTGCCTGAACCAGTATAAACCTTATGTCTCTTTGCATCACCATCCGGGATTAGGGGCACGCAGTACACTTTTACTAGCCGGTTGAGGGCCCGCCGGTCCAAAACACCGACAGTTGGCGCGCTAGGTAGGGGGACATACTGCGTGTTAGCCTCGTCATCCCAACAAGTTCTGAATGGCAGACCCCGTGCGACCACTGCGTCTCAGCATGGTGATCTGGTTCGGGAGCCTAGAGTTCATGTCTCTAGGATGTGAGTACGATATGGTACTCCTCACACCCAGAGCCCCACTGACCGATGATGACATCACGCCCCAGCAACCCAGGCATAGGCAGCACCTGGGCCGCCGCTCTCGTCGCGCTCACCAGTCATGACGTGGGTGGGACCACCCTAACACCGTGTAAGCTCAGGGAGACACACTGCGCTCCACCGGCGCCCCATGCCTGGCTATTGGTACAGAGTCCCTGGTTGGGGACCTGTCTAGCCGAAGCCTGGGCAAGGGAAAGACGCCGGTGGCGCGCAGCGACACCCCATTATCAAGCTCTGCCCCACCACCTTCGGAGGAGTCGCCTCCAGCGGAGCAGAGCCCGGCGACGACACCATCCCCGTACCCCTTCGGGTTTGGCAATACCGCCGCTGCCTACCAATGTTTTGCCCTCGACCTCATCACCACAACACCGACCCACACCCACACTGACTCCTCGGAGGAGGACGAGGCGTGGGTCAGAGTGGACTTCTCCGGGCTTCGTGACCCTGAAGCCATGCGCCACTTCCTGGCCGCGAGCGACTACTGCTTCGGCTACTCCAACTCTGATGACGAAGACACTTACAACCCCACTCGTGAGTGCTTCCATGTCGAGCTCAGGATGCCGAGCACGGGCGATGAGGACAAAGGGGTAGGTTCTCGCTCTCTGCCCCCGAGGGGGTGGGCGGCGCCGCACCTCCACATGTTGAGCCCTGGGCAGCGCGGAACAAGGACCTTGCCCCCAAAGAACTTCGACGTCTAGACCTAGAGCAGCTCTGTGAGCTTCAAGCCAGGGTCAAACAAGATCGACTCCTTCTACAGCAGCTCTGAGACACTCTTGAGCAAGAGCAGTGGGGTCGTGGTGATGGCGAAGCAGCCCGGTAGAGGGCTCACGACGTCAACTGCCGCATCAACAACGACGAAGGGGATGGTCAACCCCCTATCTTTCATCGCGCTAGCCAGAACGTCGCGGCAGCGGTGATGCTACTCTAAATGATGCCTGAGCCCTCTACCTCGGAGGGGCGTCGGGCCCACAGCGAGCTCTGGACCTCGTAGAGACTACAGTGGTGCAGCAGGCCAAAAGTTTTACCTCTCGACGGTGCAGAGGCGCCTCAGAACTTCCCATGGCACTGCCTCAGTAGGATAGGGAGGCCTCGGTTCATCCCGAGCCCGCTCGGGCACCGACGGCCAATAGGGCCCCCTCGGTGCACGACCGCCTCGGTGACCGACGCGAGGCGCAAGGCGACCATGATGTGGTCAGCAGGCGACGGCGCCACAACAACGAGGGGCCCGCCCGAGGCTACCACCCACACTGAGGCAGTTGCTACGATAGTGGGGAAGACTACAGTTCTTCTCCTAGGCCACTTGGCCCTTGAGTCTTTAGCAAGGCCATCCGCGGCGCTCACTTCCCGGCCCGGTTTCGGCAACCGGCCAACCTCGCAAAGTATAGTGGCGAGACCAACCTCGAGCTGTGGCTGGCCAATTACCGCCTGGCTTGTCAGCTAGGTGGCACGGACGATGACCTGCTCATCATCCGCAACCTCCCCTTGTTCTTGTCAGACTCGGCGTGAGCCTGGCTCGAACACCTCCCTCCCTTGCAGATCCACAACTGGCGTGACTTGGTAAAGGTCTTCGTCGGGAATTTCTAGGGCACATACGTGCGCCTTGGGAACTCCTGGGACCTCAAGAGTTGTCGCTAGAAGCTGGGCGAGTCTCTCCGAGACTTCATCCGATGCTTCTCTAAGCAGTTCACCGAGTTGCCCCGCGTCGATGACACGGAAATTGTCCAGGCGTTCCTCTCTGGCACCTCCTACCGAGACCTGGTCCAAGAGTTAGGCCGAAACATGCCGACCTCGGTGGCTGCGCTCCTCGATATCACCACCAACTTCGCTTCGGGCGAAGAGGCTGTTGGGGCCATCTTCCCCGACAACAACGCCAAGGGGAAGTGGAGGGACGAGGCCCCCGGGGCCTCGGCCCCCACCTCCCCTAGAAAAATAAAAAGGGTCACCAGGGGAAGTAGGAGGTCCTCGAGGCCGGTCTGGTCGCGGCCGTAGATCGCAAGAACCCCCGAGGCCCCGCCAGAGGCCCCGAGCTCTTTGATGATATGCTTAAGAAACCCTGCCCTTACCACCAGGGCCCGGTGAAGCACACCCTCGAGGAATGCACCATGATTCGGTGTTACTACGCCAAGCTCGGGCTCCCCAACGATGATTCCAAGAAGAGGGGCGCCAGTGATAGGGACGACGGGTTCCCTGAGGTGCACAACGCCTTCATGATCTTTGGCAGGCCTTTAGCGTGCTTCACGGTGCGCCAGCGAAAGAGGGAGCGCCGGGTGGTCTTCTTGGTTAAGGTGGCCACTCCCCGGTACCTTGACTGGTCTCAGGAGGTGATCACCTTTGATCGAGATGACCACCCTGATTATGTCCCAAACCCCAAGCAGTACCCACTCGTTGTTGACCCAATCATCGGCAACACCCGGCTCACCAAGGTGTTGATGGACGGAGGCAGTGGCCTCAACATCCTCTACGCCAACACCCTAGAGCTCCTGGAGCTCGACCAGTCATAGCTCAGGGGTGATGCCGCGCCTTTCCACGACATCGTGCTAGGGAAACGCATGTGACCCCTCGGGTGCATTGACTTGCCCGTTTGCTTCAGCACTCCCTCCAACTACCGCAAGGAGGTCCTCACCTTCGAGGTGGTTAGGTTCAAGGGAACCTACCATGCCATCCTAGGGTGCCCGTGCTATGCCAAGTTCATGGCGGTCCACAACTACACCTACCTCAAGCTCAAGATACCGGGTCCCAATGGCGTTATCATAGTCGAGTCCACGTACAAGCATGCATACGACTACGACGTCGAATGCATCAAGTACGTCGAGGCTCTCGTGGAGGCCGAGACCCTCATCGTCAACCTCGACCGGCTTGGTAGCGAGGTGTCTGACTCCAAATGTCACGCTGGGACTTTCAAGCCTACAGAGGCCGTCAAGCTCGTCTCGGTCGACCCCACCCGCTCCAACGACTAGGTGCTGAGGATCAGCACCACCCTTGATAGCAAATAGGAAGCCATGCTCGTTGACTTTCTCCGCGCGAATGCTGATGTATTTGCGTGGAGTCCCTCGGACATGCCGGGCATACCGAGGGAAGTCACCGAGCACGCCTTGGACATCCGGGCTAGCTCCAGACTGGTGAAGCAGTGCCTGCGCTGGTTCGATGAGGAAAAGCATAGGGCCATCGACGAGGAGGTGCTGAAGCTTTTGGCGACCGGATTCATCAAGGAAGTGTCCCATCCAGAGTGGTTAGCTAATCCTATATTAGTTAAAAAGAAAAATGGGAAGTGGAGGATGTGTGTAGACTACACCAGTTTGAATAAAGCATGTCCAAAAGTTCCATTCCCATTACCTCGAATTGACCAAATCATCGACTCCACTGCAGGATGCGAAACCCTATCTTTCTTTGATGTGTATTCCGGTTACCATCAAATCAAGATAAAAGAGTCCGACCAGCTCGCAACTTCTTTCATCACACCTTTTGGCATGTACTGCTATGTGACTATGCCATTCAGCCTCAGAAACATAGGGGCCACATACCAGCGGTGCATGACCCAGGTCTTTGGCGAGCACATCGGGTGAACCATCGAGGCCTACGTGGACGACATCGTGGTCAAGTCCAAGAAGGCCAGTGATCTCGTCGGCGACTTGGAAATAGCCTTTAGATGCCTCAGAGAGAAGGGCATCAAACTCAACCCCGAGAAATGTGTCTTCGGGGTCCCCCGAGGCATGCTCTTGGGATTCATAGTCTCAGAATGCGGCATCGAGGACAACCCAGAAAAGGTCTCGGCCGTGACCAACATGGGACCAATCTAAGACCTCAAGGGAGTGCAAAGGGTCATGGGATGTCTTGCGGCCCTGAGCTGCTTCATCTCATGCCTTGGTGAAAAAGGCTTGCCTCTGTACCGCCTCTTGAGAAAATCCGAACACTTTTCTTGGACCCCCGAGGCCAAAGAAGCCCTTGCCAAGCTCAAGGCACTGCTCACCAATCCTCCCGTCCTGATACCACCGGCCAAAGGCGAGGCCCTCTTACTCTACGCCGCTACAACAACCCAAGTGGTCAGCGCGGCCATAGTAGTCGAGAGGCAGGAAGAAGGGCATGCTCTACCCATCCAACAACCTATTTACTTCATTAGCGAAGTGCTCTCCGAAACCAAGACACGCTACCCCCACATCTAGAAACTGATCTACGCCGTAGTCTTAGCTCGACGCAAGCTACATCACTACTTCAAGTCCCACCCAGTGATCGTGGTGTCGTCTTTCCCCCTGGGAGAGATAATCCATAACCGAGAGGCCTCGGGTAGGATAGCCAAGTGGGTCGTCGAACTCATGGGGGAAGCCCTATCTTTTGTGCATTGGAAAGCAATTAAATCTTAGGTCTTGGCCGATTTTGTGGCTAAGTGGACCAACACCCAACTGCCACCTGCTCAAGTCCAGGCGGAGTGCTAGACCTTGTACTTCGACGGGTCCCTGGTGAAGACTGGGGCAGGCATGGGTCTACTCTTCATCTCACCCCTCGGAGTGCACATGAGCTACATGATTCGGCTCCACTTTGCCACCTCTAACAACGCAGCCGAGTATGAAGCCCTCGTCAATGGCCTGCAGATCGCCACCAAACTTGGAGTACGACATCTCAATGTATGGGGTGATTTGCAGCTCGTCATTGATCAGGTGATGATGGAGTCGAACTGCCATGACCCCAAAATAGAGGCGTACTGCAAGTTTATGCATCGCCTAGAAGACAAGTTCGATGGTCTCGAACTCAACCACATTATGCTAAAATTCAATGAGGCCGTAGATGAACTGGCAAAGATGGCATCGGCATGGGCCCCGGTCCCCCCGAACGTCTTCGCCAGAGACGTCCACAAGCCTTCCATCGACTATGCCTCGGCAGCGGAAGAAGGCCCATCAGTCAAGCCCATCATAGGGCCCGCGGCCCCCTCTGTCACCGAGGCCCCCGTGGTCGAGCTCGAGGCCATGGAAGTCAATGCTGAGCCTCCCAAGGCCAACTAGGGCATGGACTGGCGAGTCCCGTTCCTTGATTGCCTTGCTCGAGGAGAGCTTCCCACAGACAGGACCAAAGCTCGACGGCTTGCTCAATGAGCCAAAACCTATGTCCTCAGCAACGGCGAGTTGCACAGGCGAAGCCCATCTAGCGTCCTCCAACGATGTATCACCACCAAGGTAGGCCAAGCCCTACTTTGGGACTTGCACGTGGTAGCCTACGGGCACCATGCAGCGCCTCGGACGCTCATCGGAAGTGCCTTCCGCCAAGGGTTCTACTGGGCAACGGTGGTTGCTAACACCACCAAGTTGGTACGCTCTTGCGAGGGATGCCAGTACTATGCGCGCAGACGCACCTCCTGGCCCAAGCCCTCCAAACCATCCCCATTACATGGCATTTGCCGTGTGGGGGCTCGACTTGGTTGGGCCTCTACAGAAGGCCCCCGAGGGCTATACCTATTTGCTGGTAGCGATCGATAAGTTCTCCAAGTGGATCGAGGCTCATCTGATCATTCGAATCAAATCCAAGCAAGCGGTGCTGTTCTTCACTGATATCATCCACAGGTTCGGGGTTCAAAACACCATCATCACCGACATTGGGGCACAATTCACCGGCCACAAGTTTCTGACATTCTGCGATGACCACCACATCTGTGTGGCCTGGTCGGCCATAGGACACCCTAGGACAAACGACCAAGTAGAACATGCCAACGGCATGATCCTACAAGGCCTCAAGCCAAGAATATACAACCAGTTGAAGAAATTTGGCAAGAAATGGCTTGCCGAACTCCCATCGGTCATTTGAAGCCTAAGGAACACTCCGAGCCGAGCCATGGGGTTCACACCATTCTTCCTGGTCTATGGAGCTGAGGCCATACTCCCCACTGACTTGGAGTACGGTTCCCCGAGGCTATAGGCCTACAACGAGCAAAGCAACCACACTGCTCGCGAGGATGCCCTCGACCAACTGGAAGAAGCCCGAGACGTTGCGCTGCTACACTCGGCCAAGTACCAGCAAGCCCTACGACACTATCAAGCCCGGTGCATTCGAAGCCAAGACCTGAAGGTGGGCAACCTGGTGTTGAGACTGAGGCAGAGCAACAAGGGCCGCCACAAGCTGACCCCACCATGGGAAGGGCCATACATCATCGTCCAAGTGCTAAAGCCCGAGACCTATAAGCTAGCTAATGAGATGGGCAAAATCCTCACCAACGCTTGGAACATAGAACAACTATGTCGCTTCTACCCTTAAATTTCCAAGCATTGTATACATTGTTTCTGGAAATACAATAAAGAAATGTTCTTTAGTTCTAATTTTTTGAGAAACCCCCTGAGCCCATCATGGGGCTTAGCATTATGATAACACCATAAGGGAGACTCGGCTCTGCCTCTGTAGAGGTGCCCACTGTGGGGCTCGGACAAGACATGGCTCGGCCTCTACAGAACCAAGCCTCCCTCAGGGGCTAGAAGGAAGGACTCCCCTAAGTCCCAGTCACCATTTTTAATCATTTTCCAAAAAAATTTCTATGCCAAACTCTCTCATGTACTTTGACAAATTGATTGTAAAAAACCTAAGGACCGAAAGTCTGTCTCAGGGCCAAAAGGCCGGCCAAGCCATGAGACGGCCTATGCCTCTGGGCTACAGCAACTCCCTCACCACCTTTTGACCGAAGGGCAGCTTAGGCTCTGAGGAAGTTTTTTGCAAGTGATATGTTCAGAGACGCGACAGAGGGCAGAGGCTCCGAAATACAATAAAAATGATTAAAAAGCATATATGCATAAGTACTTTAAACAAGGCCTCGATGGCCACAAGTGTTATTGTACAATAACGTAAATCCTAATCTAGTTATATGGCCCCTTTGGCCTAGGTCAAGACTCTGGATCGCCAGCGTTAGCGGACGGCATGGGGGGAACCACCTCCTCTTTGAACAGCTTGGCCAGCGCCGTGCCAAGGGCCTCAGCCGCCTCCACCAGCTTCATGACCTCCACCTCGGCCTCCTCATCATCCTCAGTCAAGACGTAGCCATCGCTAACAGCCTTGAGGTTGATGCCGGCGTAGTACGAAGAGACGACGGCCAGGGCACGCTTGATGCCCATGTGCAACGCCCCCCGGAGTCGCTCGCACACTTGGCCGCTCAACGCGATCAAGCGGCTCCCAAGGGAGCTGCCCAACTCGACCCCCTCAACCTCTTGGGCCTCACAGGCTGTACGGGTGGCGCTCTGCAGCGTGTTGTGCTCCTCGATCTCGGCCTCGAGCACCGCCTGCACTTCAACGGAGGCCTTAGCTACCTGGGAGACCTCCTTCTCCAACCCTGCGCCAAGACAAGCGGGATGGGGTTAAGCACAAAAGGAAATAAGCCAAACAGGGGCGAAGTCCTATGGGACTCACCCTCGGCTTTCTCTTTCTAGCTTTGGACCTCGACTCGAGAGGCCTCGGCCACCCTAGAAGCCTCCTTCTCCAGCTCTGCATCACATCGGGGAGTTAGGGGTCGAACGCAAGAAAAACAAATAAAACAAGGGGAACAGGACTCACTCTCAGCCTTTCCCTTCCAGACTAAAGCCTCGACCCAAGAGGCCTTGGCCACTTTATGGGCGTCCGCCAAGGCGCCTTTCGTCAGTAGGTGCGTGCCCTACTCTGCCCCCAGCTGCCCAGTGGTGGCCTTGGCAGAGACCTCCAATTGTGTGGCCCGAGACCTGAAGGCATCCCACTCGCCGGCCACCCGGGTCAACTCCTCCTCCAGCTCCTTGATCCGTGCCGCTAAAGGGGCGGCCTGCTTCGAAGCCATGGCCGCCTCGGCCGTCATATCAGCACAGCGAAGGCGGAGGTCCTCCACCTCCACGCTCCACACCGACAAAAGCTCATTGGCATGGGCGAGCAAGTCCTTCTACCACTGGAGCTGGTCCCAGACGTCCCTCTCCTACCGGAGGAACATCGACTTCCCAAGGGATCGGGCCTCGAGCTCCTGGATAAGCAGAATAGGAGTCAAGCACTATGAGAAAACTTAGGAAAAAGACGACACCGCACGAGAAAAGAAGGTGCGTACCTAGGCAATGCTGGGTAGATCATCAACCACGACGGATAGCACTGTCCGCAGCGACCGCTCCGCCAGCTGGTGAAATTGCTCAAAGGAGCCCCAGCGCCCCCCTCGGCCACGTCCTCAAGGGCGAACAGAGGCTCCCCCTTAGGATTGTCCTGGCTCTGCCACAAGACGCGCAGGTGATCCTACCCGTGGGGCTCGGGTTGTACCTGAACGAGGGCTGAGCTTCCCTCACCAGAGGTCGGAGCTGGCTGCTCCATGGTGCTGGCCACCTTGGCATCCGCCACCTCCATCCCCTAGGAAGTATCGTTAGAGGAGATCAAATGAACCTCCACTTCCTGGGTGCTCTCCTACGACGACGACGGGTCTTGGACCGGGCGCGGTACTAAAGCTTGCCCCACCTCCATCTCCGCTTCTTGGGCCACCGGCTCCACCATGCCCACGCTAGCCTCCCCTACCTTGGCCTTGGTGGTCCTAGGAGCTCCGGCCTCCGCCACCATGGCCTTGGTGGTCCTGGACGCCCCGGCCTCCATTGCCTCGGCCTTGGAGGTCTTAGGGGCCTCGGCCTCACCCTCGGTGGCCTTAGTGACTGAGGGCACCTCGGCCCCATCTAACATGCAGGCCTTGGCCTCGAGGGACATAGGTGCCTCATCCCTCGCTTGCTATGAGGCCACCTCGGTAGCCTCTCCTTGGGCATCTGGCTCCTTCGGGTCAGCCCTAGCCGAGGCCACGCCATGCTGTATGGCGGCTTGTGCCTCCATCACCCATTGGGCGGTGGAGCTAGTGCTCACCTTGAGCGCCTTATGTGGCACCAGGGTGGGTGCTTCCGCCTGACGCTTCTGGCTGAAGGCAAAGCACTCATAAGGTCAGCATACGACCAAGGGACGAGCGGGAGATGCTGCAAACTCCACTGACAAAACACTTACCTTGAATGGGGACACAACCACTTCTGCACTACGTCCCTCGTCTTCTGCAACGGCAGTGGTGGCGGCGGTGGCACGGCCTCCATGTTCGCCGATGCCAGCCGGCCCTCGCCGGACTCTGGCACCCCCTCGACCCTCGGCGGAGGTGGTTGCGTCGCCCCCACCGCCACCTGCTCCACCTCCGCCGTTGAGCCCACTAGGCTAATGGCGCGCTTCCCTAACACCTGTGCCTCGGGTGCGTCAGCCTCAGCCCTAGGGTGGGCAATCGCCGACCCCTAGGCGCCCTCTCCTCCTCCTCCTAGAAACACCAGGCTACTCGCCAACACCCCGGGCACTGTCCCCCTAACATCAGGAAGATGGTCTAGGGTACCTCGCCCCGCCTCGCTCTCGTCGTCGTCGCTCGAAGAATCCATCGACGACGGTGACGGCGATGGAGACGGCTCCACCATGAGACTGTCGTGCCTCTGCTGCCGGCGACGTTTCTCCAGCTCCTTGCGCTCAAAGTTCTTCCTCTTGTGCCTTGCCTCCTCGACGTCCTTCCACTTCTTCTACGCCTTAGCATGTGCCCTGTTCACCAACCGCCGCTCTATGTCCTCGGGAACGGGCGGCGGGGAGGCTCGCACATCCCTCATCCCCTATAGGAACGGCGAACGCAAATAAGGGAACAGGAAAATGCAAGGAGTGAGAAGGCCTCAGGGACCGTAGCGGTGCGTGACTCACCAGAGAGATGTACCCCCATGTCGGGCGCATCAGGAATGGGGATAGACCACTGCTCCTCAGCCACCCCTCCACCATCTCTCTCACCCGACATAAAATCTCCTCGTCAGAGAGGGCGACGACGGACAACCGGACACCATCGATCGGCTCGTCCGGTGTCATCTCGAACAGGCACTGCCGCTGAGCCATCAGTGACAGCTCCCTCCGGTGATGGAAGGCCACCACAACCACAGCCACTGTAAGGCCGTGGCTACGCAGCCTCTCCAGCGCCTCTAGAAGCGGCCATAGCTTGGGCTAATAGACTATCGGGACGCCGTACCTCCACTTCTCCGGCTGGCTCTCCATGACCCGCCTGGTATAGGGGGGAAGTCCGCCATTGTCATTACGAAGGTAGAACCAGCCATTGTACCAGCGATGGTTGGACGATGTGAGTTGGGCCAGGATGTAGAGGAGCTGTCGGTCTTGGCGCACTTGGAGAGTGTAGCCGCCGGCCCTCATCGCCTTCCGCGTGCCCATCGTGCCCATTGGCTTGGTGGTGAGCCCCACCTGAAAGAGGTGGATCCATAGCTCCCAGTGGGGGCAATGCCTAGGTACCCCTCATAGATGGCGATGAAGATGGCCGCCTACACGATGGAGTTGGGGTTGAAGTTGTGGAGCTCCACGCCGTAGTAGTGCGGGAGCGCCTACATGAACCGGTCCACCGGTAGGCCAAGACCACGCTCGTGGAAGGCCATGAGGCTCACGATGTAGCCATCACGTGGCCTCGGCTCTGGCTCACCCCCTAGAGCGATCCACTCTGGTCTGTTGGGGTTGGTAACTGGGCGGAGGAGGCCGTTGTCAACAAGCGACTGCAGTGTCGCTGGGGCCATGTCAGATGGACCCCAAGGGTCTGCCTAGACAACAATAGCACCGCTGGCCATGGATGCGGTGGAGAAGGCAGCTATGATGGTAAGGCAAGCTCTCGCTATCCCTCTCCCTCTCTCTCTCTCTTCCTCTCCCTTCTACCTTCTTCTCCCCGATGCTCTCTGTTCTTTGCAACCGCTCGAGGGCAGAAAAGTCAAGCATATGCAGGCAAGGTATGGAGGGGAGGGGCGAGGCTCGTCACGTATTTATGAGGGAAGGGGGCAAAATGGATGGGCAATGAAACCAGGGAAGTTTCCCTCAGATCTGGCGCAGTTAATCCGGATCCGATTAAACCGCCCATGCATCCACCTTTTCCTTATTAACCGCGCATGCACAGTAATGTCCCATCCATAGACATCGCATTGCATCTGACCGCAGTGATGGCAGGCGCCATTCTGTCTCCCTGAGAAACCACCTCAAAAGGCACACCCACCATTGTCAGCCGATGGGAGGGGAATATCCCCCACCCGATTCCTTTCAGACTAAGGAACTAGGCACCGAGCCCGTTACGATCCAGGGGTTCGAAGGCTGGCCCCTCGAGGGTCTTGGTAGCCGCCCAGGACAAACAAAGTCAGGGATGACTATAGGCGAGCCCGTACATGGCCAAGGCCTAAGCAAGCAATTGCTCTGGATGCCCTAAGTCATGTCTGAGACCAGTAGGGAGGTCTCTAAATGGGATCCCACCGTAGGGAGGCACCGAGCCCCCAGGGCCAATTGAATGGCCCTGGGACCCACTAGAGAAGCCCTCTGGTACTTTTGGAGCACGTCTCTGGACCACTAGTCGACCCCTATCGAATGGGGCATGGGCCTCCACTTGGACTTACCCGATAATAGCTCACCGGAGGTGTCACTGCTCGCACCCACTGAGGGTAGCTTGGCATACTCCACCCCTCCTTCTGAACAAAAAGGATGCGTGAGGGCCACACAAAAAAGACTAGGAAACTCCTGATCGCCCTCTTGCTCTGCGTAGAGGCTCGGGGCTCTTCCTGCATACACGCTGAGGCCCAGCAACCTGAACTCGCACTTGGGGGCTCGACAAACACAAAAAAGGGCACCAACCCCGTTATGGTCTTGGGGTTCGAAGGCTTGGCCCCCGAGGGTCTCGACAGCTGCCCTAGGATAAACAGAGTCAAGGATGACTATGGGCAAGCCCGTACATGGCCGACCCCTATTGAATGGGGCATGGGCCTCCACTTGGACTTACCTGATAACAGCTCACTGGAGGTGTCACTACTCGCGCCCACCGAGGGTAGCCTGGCATACTCCACCCCTCCTTTCAAATGAAAAGGATGCGTGAGGGCCATACAAAAAAGACAGGAAAACTCCCGATCGCCCTCTTGCTCCACGTAGAGGCTCGAGGGCTCTTCCTGCAACCAAGCCGAGACCCAGCGACCCGAACTCGCACTCATGGGCTCGGCAAACACGATAAAACCCCTCGCTCAACATGAGAAAAGCCCCTGGAGGAATAAATCCACTCCTCCAGGGCCTCGGGGGCTACACCCGGTGGGTGCGCTCGCGTGCACCCACCGAGGCCTTGAGTACGAAACACCATCCTACCAGGAGCTACCATGAGCCAAGTCTCGTCAAAACCTCAGGGAGAGCGCTCACACTCTCCCCAAGGCTCGGGGGCTACTGTCGGGTACCATAAAAGGGGCCCCCTAAGCAAGAACCAAAAAAATCACTTAGACCCTATAAAAATCAAAGCCAAGGGACAACTACCGGCAAACCCCCACCTTATCTGAGGCTCGGCTGGACCGCCCAGCCCACCTCGAACAATATCTGAGCTCACCCGAAGCGGGCTCGGCCCTAAATAAAACCGTAAGGCCTCGGACGAGGTACCGATTCTCCGATTCGCCCGAGGCTCCAAACGTAAGGCCTCGGACGAGGTACCGATTCTCCGATTCACCCGAGGCTCCAAACATGAGGCCTCGGACGAGGTACCGATTCTCCGATTCGACCGAGGCTCCAAACGTAAGGCCTCGGACAAGGTACCGATTCTCTGATTCACCCGAGGCTCCAAACGTAAGGCCTCGGACGAGGTACCGATTCTCCGATTCGCCCGAGGCTCCAAACGTAGGGCCTCGGACAAGGTACCGATTCTCCAATTCGCCCGAGGCTCCAAACATAAGGCCTCGGATGAGGTACCGATTCTCCGATTCGCTCGAGGCTCCAAACGTAAGGCCTCGGACGAGGTACCGATTCTTCGATTCGCTCAAGGCTCCAAACATAAGGCCTCGGATAAGGTACCAATTCTCTGTTTCACTCGAGGCTCCAAACGTAAGGCCTTGGATGAGGTACCGATTCTCCACCTTGCTCGAGGCTGGCTCGGTAGCCACCCCATCACTGTTGCCACGACTGGGACATCATGTCCAACTAACGCAGCCAACCACTCCTGTGATGTCAGTCGAACGACGGCTCGACATAGCAGAGTGATCGACGAGGTGGGAGTCACATCAATGCCATGCCATCCGGGACAAGACGGGGCAGGGGTTACCGGTCGCTGTGCTTGGCGCTATGTCCATGACCGATGCCCGTGCTGCACTATGCTGCCTAACCCCACTTGCTCCGAGGACAGCGTGGTGTGGAGAGTCATGTCTGGGTCCCTATAGCCTCAGAATCAGCGTACAAGACCAACGGCTCCCTCCGAGCCTTGGCTACCCGCTTCCGCACCCCATAGCCTTGGGACACGCGCCCGTCGAGCCCCCCCCTGCAATAGTTCAGCCTCTGCACCGACTAAGCCTCGGCTCTCTACGCTGTCGACATGCAGCGACCGACACATTGTCCACATCATGCGCCATGCCCTGCATCAAGCCATCATAGGAGCTCCCACATCGCACAGGACCGGGCGTGACTGGCACGTCGCTCTAGTGCACCGAGGACAAGACCGCTCCATCGACCATACCGCCACAGTGACAAGCTACAGGGCCTAGACACGCCGCCACTACTCATGAACCACCACGTAGCGAATGCATGTACCACCCTTGTGCCTCCCTTCAACTATAAAAGGGAGTGACCGAGGCCATTACTAACCATGCACGCATAGACAGGTGTAGACTCAGACAGACACACATGAACGAGCAATGCACAACGCTCTGTAACTCACACTCCCCCGCATTGCAAGAGATCAACATCTCAAGCAACCCATGCCGCTCCATGCAGAGACCTGGGACTAGCTCCCTCTCTCGCCCTGCTTGTAAACCCCTACCACAAGCACCTTGGTGCAAGGAATACAAGATTGCTCTCTTAGACTAGACGTAGGGCACCTATTTCCTGAACCAGTATAAACCTTGTGTCTCTTTGCATCACCATCCGAGATTAGGGGCACGCAGTACACTTTCACTAGCCGGTTGAGGGCTCACCGGTCCAAAACACCGACACAACTCTCGAACATATGTGAATGAAGTTTGTTCCATAGGATCATGGGGCTGTTGTGGAGCTACCTAGTGCTAGTTTTAACAAGTGTGCACCACACCTAACTCACTAGACTCATCTAGGTCAAGCTACCCATCCATACCCCCCTTAATAGTGTGGCCAAAGGAAAAACAAAGTCCTAAACTACTCTAAGTGTCTCTCCAACTCTAATCGACACTTAGAACTAGTCATCCTTAACCTCATCCATCCTTTGAAAACCAAAACGATTTCCATCATTGGGGCATGACCACCTTGATTGCCCAATCGATCTCCATTACCATGACCTAACTTAATTGCCTCTACAAAACACATGATAGTCATAGTAATCTTGTATTGTCATTAATCACCGAAACCCAATTAGGGGCCTAGATGCTTTCAATCTCCCCCTTTTTGGTGATTGATGACAATACCACCTCGAGTATGTGAAAGAGTGAGGTTTTTGATGTGCTTGGTTCATATAAGCTTTTGTCAATAAGAACAAAGTAGTTAGGCAAGCTTATATGACCCAAGCCAACACGATGTACTCAAAAGATATGAAATAAGCATGAGTACAAGTGGTGAAGCTCATTTGCATCAGAATAAAGCACGGAAGCAAAAGCAAATGAGCATAACACAAGTGATATGACATATAAAGGAATTCAAAGTAGAGAGCACACATGTCATAAATCACAATCACGTAGATATCACTATCACATAGATATAATAGTATGCATGACAGTAAACACACGAATGCATAAAAGTAATAGTGTATGATACAAATAAAACTCCAAATGTATATAATAGACTAATAGCTAACTAGGCTCCCCCTAAAAGTCACTCCCCCTGAGTCTACATACTCGAACCCTCTCCCCCTTTGGCGTTAAACACCAAAACCTAAGGGCCGGTCGGTGGGGCTGCAGCGGACGAGCCAGGAGCTGAGGTACGAGGGGCAAGCTAGAACTGGGCACCATCATCATCTGACCCTGAGCTCTATACTGACTGACCCTCTATGGCTGAAAGCATCGCTAAAGTGGTCTAGGTCTGAGCTAGGGCAGGTGCTGCCTGTGATGCTACTGGTATGTCTGTCGTAGGATCTGAAGATGCGATAGAAGAAGGGAGCCTCTGAGTAGTTGCGGTGACAGGAGCTGCTGTAGAAGGACCTAGGGCATACATATGTGGCAGTGTAGGCATCCCTGTTAACTTGCTAAAAGATGCTCCAAGACTCCTGGAGATTGACGTGTCAGGCATAAATAGTGAGGGTGACTGATCCGGAGTGAAACCCATCTAAAGTGGTGTGAACTGTGGGGCTACCACTAGTGAGGATAACCACTTGGACACCTGTACTATGGGAGAAGCAAACGGAGCTAGAGGCTATCCCTGACTCTAAAGCCCACTAGGCTATACTACTGGAGTCATCACAGTGGTAGTAGGCTGACCAATCTGGGGCGAAGGCTATGGCTGTGGGGCCCTAATGGCTATCACTACATGCTGCATGAATCCCAAAAGCTACTGCTACATGAGTAACTACTATTGATGCATCTGCTACTGCTACTGCTGGAGGACCTACTGCTATCGCTCGAACTCATCCTGATGAGCCTAAAACCGTGCAAAGTTGGCAGTGGTCTCCTGAGCCTGTCTAGCCTGATCCTGCTGCATCCGCTCAAGGATAGCAATCAAAGCAGGGTCCATCTATGGGGCATGTGGAGCAGAGCTAGAACTGCCGGCCTCTACATTATGTCTATGTGGAGGCATCTGAGGAATAGGTAGGTAGTCATCATCCGAACTGTCACTAGACTCGCTCCTCTCCTCCTAAGCCTCAAGCTGCTCCTCCTCAGTAGTGGCTATGCCTTTGATAATCTCGTCCTACTAAGCTGCGGACTCTGGTACATCTGGATGATGGTGAGGCTAAGTGGGTGCCTGTGGTGTGCTATGCCTGATCCTCTATGCCATGTTATAAGCTAGAAACTCTATGGTGGCACCTCTGTACTCTGCAACCATCTCTGGTGTCCTAACTTGCACAACCTTGAGAATAAGGAATGTGATCCAATGTGCATATGGAAGTTGCCTATGACCCTTGAAGCCCTTAGCTATAGTATCCTCCATCTCTGATAGAAGGAGGTCCCAAATATAAAACACTGTCTGTTGCATCAAGGCGTTGAGGAGCCAAAGCTAGAGGCGAGTCAAGACATCTCTGTATCCCATCCTGGGAAGTAGTGTCCTCCTTATGATAGCCTCTAGCACTCTAGCTATAGGAGTAAGGTCACTGGGGTTCCTCCTCGACCCCTCACCAAAGGGCTCCTTAAAGCAATGGCGCACAAGATCTGTAGGAGGCACCATACCACCATGAGGGCACCTAGGAGGCTCTTGCTATCCATAACATACCTCATGTAACCTAATAGGCTGCTCTTATAACCTCAGTATCTCCCTAGCCCTCTGACTCATCATCCTGTAGTCTCTGCCTCTGAATGCAAAGTGTATAAAGTTGTGCTGCGGGTCAATGTAGAGCGAAGCATAGAACTACCTAACCCAAGATGGTACATACAATCTAGTCTAGCCAATTAGATTTGTTAGCCTTGGCAGATATGCAAGATAGGGGTGAATGTGCTCTCCAACTACTACGACTATAGCCTCTATGCTGTAGACTCTCTGAGATATGAAGACTGCTCCACTGTTCAGATAGGCATTATAGAAATCCTCCTGTGGTGGTGTGTAGAAACCCTATGCTGCTCTCTCATCCCTCCTAGGTGGAAACCACACATCAAACTCCACGAAGCGAAGCTACTAAACCTGCTTGGCCATGGTGGCCCTCAAGTCAAGGTGGGTCACTAGAGGTGGACCCTATGGTCTAGGCGGTGGGCGTGAGCCCCTGCGCTGAGTAGCTGGCCTCGGTGAGACTAGAACACAGGTACGACTAGAGTAGCATAGCTGTGGCTGGGGTGCCTACTCGGTCTCCTCGGCCTCCTCGGCCTACTGGCCCTCCCAAGTCTGCTATGACGGCTGTCCCTCCTATGTCTCCTGAGTTGGCTAAGACTCTGCTGGTGGGGGCTGCTGCTGTGACTCCTACTGTGACTCCCCCTAAGGCTGAGGATCCATAATGGGAAGACATCGTCCTGCCATCATGACAGTCCTAGGTGGACTACCATGAAGATGCTCAATATGCTCAAGTTTGCCCTACGCCTCTGGTGACAGATGATCTGCAATGACAACTCCACTACGGGCACCTCCTCTCTCAGCACGCTCTGCGGCCTCTGTAACTGCTACTGCTCTCACTGTCTCTACATCAAGGTACTTTCACTTTTTTATGCAACCTTCTTCATCGCCTTGCCTTTAGGACCTATAGGCAGGTGAGGCGAAGGCCTCCGATCATCATCTCCTAGACCACCACCAACATTCTTGGTGCGAGCCATCTGATCTGACTAGAACCACTGCCGCTAAGAAGACCAATTGTCCACTAACACTTTCAAGGCTTGGCCTCGATCTATACTCACTAGCTTGGCTCTGAGTTAGCTGTCAACTACAACTGACACCTCAATGACACCGACTCGCTGCACAATGGAATAGAAGGATATACAAGTAAATACGATATATCTAATAGATGCGAAACCTTATGAGAGCAAGCAATGTAGGTACAAAATTGAATCGACTGGCTTGCTACCTGACGAACCGACGATCCAAAGAAAAGGAAAGAAGCATCACGCGGGGGATCACCGAGACCGCTAGGGTTAGGATTCGCGATGAATCGATGGCCCTGGTTGCAATTTGAAGTCAAAGCTTTGAAACCGATCTAGACCAAAGCAAAGTGGATGCTAGGGCATAGCCGTACCTACGCGGTGAGAATTTTGCAGTGACTCGGCGGCGAGGGAGCACGGTAGGCGTGCAAGAGAGGATGGTGGTGGCTCGATGGTGCATGGAAACGGCATGGTGCAAGGGCAGGCGTGGCATGGGGAGGCGCTGGCGGCGCAGGAGCAGGCGGCGACATACGCGTGGGTGGCTGGAGACAGCGGCTTGGGCACAGGAGGCAGCAGCGGCGGCGACTTGGTGGTTCTGGCAGCTTGTGGCTAGGGCAGGGAGTGGATGCGGTAGGTATGGCTGGATAAGGTTATAAAGGGTCCCCTACGTGAGTAGAAAAGGAAATGGATGAGAAGTCCAGAAAACACACGTTTTCTACTAACCGGACACTCCGGTGGTAGCGACTGGACGCTACCACCCAGTGTCCGATCGATTCCAGAGAGGTCCAATTCCTCTAGAATCGTGATCGAACGCGTCCAATGGACACCGACCGGACACAGCCAGAGTCTGGGTCAACTTAGCCTTCGTCTTCTTCACATGACCGGACGCTAGATGTCTTCTGACCAGACGCTGACAAACAGAGTCCGGTCACTCCTTCGCAGCGAGTTCACCACCTGTGAACTGATCGGACGCTGGACTGCAAAGTCCGGTGCAGCGTCCGGTCACTCTTTTCTAGCAAATCTTCAATGTTCCTCCACGCTGCCTATTCCCAATCAAGTCCCAACTCAAATAAGATCCAAATAAACACCAATTGGGACTGATGTGAGTGACCTCTCTCAAACCCTCATATTTTTCAAAATATTTTGTCTTAGGCTATAATTCCTTTTAAGAAAAATAGGCAATAAGAGGGCAAATGGAACAAAACGACAAAACAACATTCATGCATATGCAATACTTGTAAGTAAATCTAGTTGCTTGTCAAGTTTGATCCAAGGTTAAGCTTCTTCACACTCTTTTTGGCGGTTATCTTAACCATGTTAGACAAGCCCTATTTGCATTATAAAGCGTTAAACATGTTGTATATTACAATGCAATGCAAGGGACAACACAAGCTCAATTTTTAGTGAAGTTGCTAAAATCAAGCACATTGAGCTGATTCCGCAATCTACAAAATGTAGCATCATCTAGCGGTTTAGTGAAGATATCCGCTAATTGATCTTCGGTTCTTACACCTTCTAGTGAAATATCATTTTTAGCAACATGATCTCTTAGAAAGTGATGGCGGATATCTATGTGCTTGGTGCGAGAGTGTTGAACCGGATTATTTGCAAGTTTTACCGCACTTTCATTGTCACACAAAGGAGATACCTTTTCTAGAACTACACCATAGTCTAGCAAAGTTTGTTTCATGTATAGTATTTGTGCACAACAAGCACCCACAGCAATGTATTCCGCTTCGGTGGTGGACAAAGCCATACTATTTTGCTTTTTGGAGGACCAAGACACAAGTGATCTACCAAGCAAATGGCACCCTCCGGATGTGCTTTTTCTATCAACTTTGCAACCGGCATAATCTGAATCGGAATAGCCAACTAATTCAAATATAGCTCCTTTGGGATACCATAGGCCAATGCTTGGTGTGTGCTTAAGATACCTAAGGATTCTTTTTACGGCAATTAAATGTGTTTCCTTAGGATTAGCTTGAAATCTAGCACACATACACACACTAAACATGATGTCGGGCCTAGATGCGGTTAAATATAACAAGCTACCAATCATAGAACGGTAGAGAGTTTGATCAACCGGGTTACCTCCCTCATCTAGGTCAAGATGTCCATTGATAGGCATTGGTGTCTTGATTGGCTTACATTCATCCATCTTGAATCTCTTGAGAAGATCTTTTGTGTATTTCTTTTGAGAGATGAAGATGCCTTCTTTCATTTGCTTGACTTGAAAACCAAGAAAGAATGTAAGCTCACCAATCATTGACATCTCGAGCTCCTTTGACATCAATTCACCAAATTCTTTGCATAAATCTTCATTTGATGATCCAAAGATGATATCATCAACATATACTTGACAAATGAAGATATGCCCATCAAGCTTCTTGGTGAATAGTGTGGTGTCGACCTTCCCAATGGTAAAGCCCTTCTCAATGAGGAAGTCCCAAAGACGCTCATTCCAAGCTCTTAGGGCTTGCTTAAGCCCATATGGTGCCTTGGACAACCTATAAACATGATTAGGATATCTAGGGTCTTCAAACCCAGGAGGTTGATCAACATAGACTAGTTCATTAATAAAGCCATTTAAAAATGCACTTTTCACATCCATTTGATATAGTTTCATTTCATGATGTGATGCATATGCAAGTAGGATACGGATGTCTTCTAATCTTGTAGCCGGTGCAAAGGTCTCTCCAAAATCCAAATCTTCAACTTGGGAGAACCCCTTTGCAACTAGTCTTGCCTTGTTCCTCACAACAACACCTTGATCATCTTTCTTGTTGTGGAACACCCACTTTGTTCCAATGACTCTTACACCTTTTGGTCGCTCTTCAAGAGTCCAAACTTCATTGCGAGTGAAGTTGTTCAACTCTTCATGCATGGCATTGATCCAATCTGGATCTTTAAGAGCTTCTTCAATCTTGGTAGGCTCATAGCAAGAGACAAAAGAGTGATGAGCAATAAATGAAGTAAGTTTTTGAGATCGAGTTATTACACCCTTTGATGGACTCCCTATGATGAGATCTTGTGCATGATCTTATAGGAGAGGTGTATTTCTTCTATTGACCACTTGAGGAGGAGGTTGTGGAGCATCAACATCTTGTTCTTGTACCACCATTTACTCATGGAAGATATGAGTATTTTCATTTTCTACTCTCCCACCTTTTTCACCATCTTGTGGCACACTTGATGAAGAAGGCTGATCAATGACTTGTACATCATCTTCATCATCTTTTGGCTTAATGTCTCCCATGGGAATATTCTTCATAGCCTCCCTCAATGGTTCATCATCCTAGGTGTTACCGCTTCTTGTAGATGTAGCATTTGCAACCAAATACCCTAAAGAAGGAGACGTCTGGCTTCTTCCCATTGAGCAACTCATAAGGTGTCTTGCTAAGGAACTTTTGAAGGATTAGGCGATTGGATGCATAGCATGTGGTGTTGATTGCTTCTGCCCATAGAGCTTTGGGGGTGTTGTACTCATCAAGCATTATTCTTGCAAGAGTGATCAATGTCTAGTTCTTCCTCTCAACTACACCATTTTGTTGAGGAGTATAAGTTGCGGAGACTTCATGTTTGATTCCAACTTCATCACAATAGGCTTCAATGTTTATGTTGTCAAACTCTTTGCCATTATCACTTCTAAACTTCTTAAGCTTCACTTCAAATTCATTTTGTGCTCTCTTGGCAAACTTCTTGAAGCAAGATGCAACTTCGGATTTGTCATGAAGAAAGAATACCCATGTATACCTTGAATAGTAATCAACAATCACAAGACAATAAAGATTTTCTCCTAAACTCTTGTATGTTGTTGGTCCCAATAAATCCATATGAAGGAGTTCTAGCACTCTTGTGGTTGACATGAAAGCTTTGGTTGGATGAGTATTTGCAACTTGCTTGCCGGCTTGACATGCACTACAAAGCTTGTCCTTCTCAAACTTCACATCCTTCAACTCTCTCACCAACTCATTCTTCATTAGCTTCTTGAGTGAGCTCATCCCAACATGCGTAAGTCTTCTATGCCATAGCCACCCAAGTGTTGTTTTGGTGAATAGGCAAGTCTTCAAATTTGCATCTTCAGAGGTGAAGTCCACTAGATATAAGTTGTTGTATCTAAATCCATTGAATATCACCTGATTATCATCTACCTTGGATACAACAACCTCCTTCTCAGTAAACAAGCATTGGAAGCCAAGATCACATAATTGTCCAACGGATAGCAAGTTGAAGCTCAATGAAGCAACATAAAGCACATTGGAGATGGAATGATCATTTGATGTTGCCACTTTGCCCAATCCTTTAACCTTGCCCTTTGAGTTATCTCCAAATGTTATTCTCTCTTGTCCATCTACCTCTTCATCTAGTGAGGTGAACATACGAGGATCATCGGTCATATGTTGAGTGCAACCACTATAACCCAATGACTTCCACCGGTCTTGTAGTTCACCTACACACAAGAGATTCAAGCTTTAGGAACTCAAACTTGTTGAGGGCCCTTCACCTTCTCAACAAGTGACTTAGCCACCAAAATCTTCTTAGGCCTATTCTTATTAGGGGGTCCTAAGAACATGACATTCATCTTTCCACTAGAATTTTTTCTAAGCATGTAGTGAGCATTGAAGGCAAAGGGTCTAGCATGCTTGGGCAAGGGTTATGGCAGTGGAGTTTGGCACTCATGAGCAAAATGACCTTCTTGTCCACACTCAAAACATCTCTTTGGCTTTGGCTTTGATTGTTGTTGTTGAACTTGAGCCTTCTTCTTCTCTACACTTGCCACATATCCAATGCCACTTCTATCCATCTTCATGATGGTGTTCATGAGTAGCTCACTTTGGAGATGCTTGCCTCTTGCAAACTTGCTCAATCCCATCTTGAGATGCTCTTTCTCCATCTTGAGCTTCTTGTTCTCTTCCTTGAGAATATCATTGTTCTTCTCTTCCTTGAGCTTCTTGTTCTCTTCTTTGAGCTTCTCATTCTCAAGGATCAACTCTTCATCATGCTCAAGAGTTTCTAGCACAATGGTGTTGTGGCTTTTCATCTCTTCAAGATCTTTCATGAGCTTTTCATTTGTATTCTTGAGCTTGACATATTCATCATAGTCATTGCACTCAGCCACTTTCTTGCCTTTGCCACTAGATCTTTGCTCAATGCTCTCATCAATCAAATCATCACGTGATGTAGCTATATCAATCTTAACAACATGGTTAGTAGCATCATGTGGCTCATTTGGTAAAAATTCTTGAGCAATAACAAGAGTATCATAATTGATCTTTAGAGTTGTATGTTCATCTCTTAGCTTGTTGTGGCTAGTGATGAGCTCATTGTGCACCCACTCAAGTTTATCATGTTTATCTTTAAGCTCTTTCTTAGAAGATTTGAGCTCCTTGAGTTTGGATGATATAGCATCATTTGTCTCTTTAAGCTCAACATTAGCCTTTTCCAATGTGTCGCATTTTGCTAAGAGTGAATCAATTTTAGCATCAAGCTTTTCATTTTTAGCTCTATCTTTCTAATGGTCTTAGTGTATTGTCTTAGTATTTTGATAAGATCATCATATGAAGGTGAATCATCATCATCGCTATCGCTATCATCATCACTAGCTTGCTCATCATCACTACTATCATCATTATTAGTTACCTTGTGTTCACCCTTGGCCATAAGGCATAGGTGTGTAGAGGATGATGGTGATGGTGGTGGTGAAGATGAAAGATCAATAGCAATGGCGGCCACCTTTTCATTTTCACTATCATCTTCAGATGATCCACTAGATGAATCAATGTCCATGAGCCAATCACCGACGATGTAGGCCTTTCCACTCTTCTTCTTCTTGTGGAAGTCCCTCTTTTTGCCATCTCTCTTCTTGTATGGCTTGTTCTTCTTCTTCTCATCTTCATCTTTGTTACTTGAGTCATCTTTCTTGCCCTTGTTCTTGTTCTTGAACTTGTCTTTCTTGGGCTTGGTGCATTGATGTGCTAGATGACCAAGTTCACCACAATTGAAGCAATCCATTTCGGAGATTGGCTTTCTTCTAGAGCTTGTGAAGAACTTCTTCTTCTTGCCATCGAACTTGATGCCACTCTTGTTTAGCTTCTTTAGCATTTTGGCGGCTTTCTTCACCATGAGAGCAAGATCTTCATCTTCATCTTCTTCATCACTTGACCTCTCATACTCAAGTCTTGCTTTGCCCTTATCTTGGCTAGCTTTGAATGCTATGTCCTTCTCTTTCTTCTTGGTAGAGGATGAGCCATCTTGTGGCATGATGTGCATGTACATCTCATGAGCATTGATCTTTCCCAAGATTTGTGTCGGTGTAGCGGTGGAAAGATCACCTTGGTGTAGCATGGTCACAATATGTCCATATTTGTCAATGGGGAGGACACTCAAGATCTTTCTCACAACGTCGGATGGTGACATTTGAGTAAGTCCAAGCCCATTGACTTCCTCTACAAGAACATTCAAACGTGAATACATCTCATTAGCACATTCTTTGGGAAGCATCTCAAATGAATTTAGGTTTTTAGTCACAAGATGATAGCGTTCCTCACGCTCACTCTTGGTTCCCTCATGGAGCGCACAAACATCCAACCATAGTGCATGGGTATCTTTGTGGTTCCTTACGTGGTTGAACACATCTTTACAAAGGCCTCTAAAGATGGTGTTTCGAGCCTTTGCATTCCACTTTTCATAATTAACCTCATCACCTTGTAAGTGTGTAGCATCCCAAGGTTTTGGGAAGCCTTGTGTGGTGGCTCTAAGTATACCAACATCTAGAGCTTCTAAGTACGCCTCCATGCGGATTTTCCAATATGGAAAGTCATCTCCCTCAAAGATAGGAGGAGGTCCATCCCCGTGAGACATCTTACTCTAAGCGATTAAGCTTAAAACATGAGCACGAGGCTCTAATACCAATTGAAAGGATCAAGATGCCTAAGAGGGGGAGTGAATTGGGCTAATTCTAAATTTTCTTGCAATAATTAAATCCTACGGTTAGCCTAATTAACCCCTTGTGCCTAGAAAAGTGTTTCTATTAATCTAACGCACAATGGACTTGCAACCTATGTTCCAAACTTATTCTAGCATGGCAATTCTATGAATGTAAAAACAAGTATTGAATTGCTCAAAGTAAATGCTCAAAGTAAATAGAGAGAGAGGAACGTGGTGATGTTTTGCCGAGGTATCAGAGAGTCGCCACTCCCCACTAGTCCTCGTTGGAGCACCCACGCAAGGGTGTAGCTCCCCCTTGATCCGTGCAAGGATCAAGTGCTCTCTATGGGTTGATTCTTCGACACTCCGTCGTGGTGAATCACCCACAACCGCTCACAATATGAGTTGGGTCACCCACAAGCTCTGCCGGGTGATCACCAAGCTCCCAATCACCACCAAGCTACCTAGGTGATGGCGATCACCAAGAGTAACAAGCACGGACTCTCACTTGACCACACGAAGCCTAATAAGAACGGTGGATGCACACTTTGCTACTCTTGATTCACTAATGAGGCTACTCTCTTGGATTCTCAAATCTCAATCACCTCACTAGGACCTTGCTCTTCTTGGCACTCACAAACATGTTTCTCAGCTGTTGGAATGAGCAAAAGTGACTCCACACACGAGTGGAGCTTCTATTTATAACAAGGGTTGAAAAACAAACCGTTATGTGCCTCTGCGGGGTGACTGGATGCTCCAGTCAGTTCAACCCGCACACCAGTGTTTTAGTGTTGACCGGACACTGGCAGGGTCCGATCACCACTGACCAAACGCGTCCGGTCGCATTTAACCCTCACTAGAACCTTACTATACTCGACCAGACGCTGAACCCCCAGGCTCCGGTCAGTACTGACCAGACACGTTCGGTCATAGATTTTCTCTTTGGGAACCTTACTGAAGTCGACCGGACGCTGGCCCTCAGCGTCCGGTCACTCGACCACTCAACGTCCGGTCGCACCGAACGCAATCTCCTTGGTTAAATGAACTAATCGGACCCTAGAGCCAGCGTCCAGTCAGCATTTGACCCTCCATTCACTTCCAACTCTCGAACATATATGAATGAAGTTTGCTCCATAGGATCATAGGGCTGTTGTGGAGCTACCTAGTGCTAGTTTTAACAAGTGTGCACCACACCTAACTCACTAGACTCATCTAGGTCAAGCTACCCATCCATACCCCCCTTAATAGTATGGTCAAAGGAAAAACAAAGTCCTAAACTGCTCTAAGTGTCTCTCCAACTCCAATCGACACTTAGAACTAGTCATCCTTAACCTTGTCATCCATCCTTTGAAAACCGAAACGATTTCCATCGTAGGGGCATGACCACCTTGATTGCCCAATCGATCTCCATTACCATGATCTAACTTAATTGCCTCTATAAAACACACGTTAGTCATAGTAATCTTGTGTTGTCATTAATCACCGAAACCCAATTAGGGTCCTAGATGCTTTCATCGTGTTACCGACACTTGGTTTGCAGTAGGGGTTACAAACACACTAGAGAGGGAAAGGATCCCAAGTCTCTGGTGAAAGAAGTGAATGGGTGTTGAGAGCTCAATTGCTGCTCAGTTGTGTGCTCGTGTCATGCTCTTATGTTCTGATTTTTTTGGCCCCTTTCATGGGGCACCCTACTTCCCCTTTTATAGGTGAAGGGAAAGCGCGGGTTACAATAGAGAAAAAGGAGAAGAATGAGAGAAAGAGAGAGAGAAGAAGGCTTCCAAGATTGTCAGGTCCTTCTTCTCCTTCATGTGGGTTCTGCTAATCCTGTAGATGTCAATAGGGATGGCTCCACATCACGGCCCTGTTTGTCACTGGCACCATGCGCAGGCATCATCTGCCAGTCATGGCATTCCACTCCATCCTAGCGAACGTCATGGTGAACTAACGTGTTTGTCAGTGTCCATACGAGGATTAGGCAGAATAGTACCAGCACGCCCGACTGTTCTTGATGTGAATCGCCAGGTATGGCCCATCATGGCCACGGGTTAAATTGAGGCATGCCAGCCTCTTTTATGGTGTCAGAGTTTTGACCTAGGCCCATACGTTTTGACCTAGAGTGGTTGGCGGCGGTATGGGTCCCCGTCGAACGAGACAGAACCCGCGTCCTTGGGGTCGGGCAAGACGGAGCACGAACCCAAGGGGTCAGGCAAGACAGATCCCGCGGCCTTAGGGTCAGGCGAGATGGAGCACGAACTCAAGGGGTCGGATGAGATGGAGCCCATGGCCTTGGGGTCGGGCGAGACGGAGCCCGCACCCGAAGGGTCGGGTGAGACGTAACCCACGACCTTGGGCGTGATGGAGCCCGCAACCTTGGGGTCGATCAAGACCTTTTAATATATCTTGAGCCATCCTTGGGAGTCAGCATAGGCGCCAACCTCCTTGCTTTGGGTATCCCTAATAACGATACCCGACAGTAGCCCCTAAGCTTGCGGAGGAGTAGAATACTCCTTTGCAGGCTTTTTCGGACGAGAGAACTCTGAGGGCCTTGGCCTTCTTTTTGTAGCCCATGGCGTGTCCTGGTAGGATGACAATTTCCTTTTGTCGCAATTGGTCTTCTTAGGGCTTGTAACCATAGTGTTCGGGTGGTCGAAAATGTTGTTCTTGATTTTGGTTCCCTAGGATCCGATCAGTCCGCTGTCATACTGCGATCGCGTGTTCGGTCTCCTTATGAGTCCAACTTCTCTCGAGCCCCCACACGTGGCAGGGGTCCGGTTGAGGGTCGGCTCGTCTTTATGATCATCATCCCTCAAGCGTTTTTTTATAAAACGGAGGGGCTAAGCCATGGACTCGGAACTGACCAAGACTCGAACGTGGGCTGGGATGACCACGGCGCTCGTGCGCCCGGGTACTGGCCGCTTGTGGGCCCATCCCTTTCCATCTCTCACTCTAAGGGTGTCCTAGAGCGGCTATGAACCCATCAGAGGCCCAGCCTTCAAACTCCTAGGCCTTAATGGGCCATAGGAGCGTTTTTAGCTCTGTATCCCTCCTTACATGTGATGGTTCTCGTGCCTATCTATACTAATGCATTGTGGCCGTTGTGATTTGTTCGAGCCCTCTGAGTCGAGGGAGGGCTCGAAGCGGCAACGTGCCAAGGAGGAGCAGCCGAGGTCGGGCAAGCCAGCCCCAAAATGTCCTCACATGATGGCGTCAGAGTGAGTCAAGAGTTTTTTTTGTCCTTTTGTCTTGGTGGATTTTTGCCGTGAACTGTCTGCCATGTCCCTTGCAGCGTTAGAGGACGTGGGACTCTCCTGTGGCTCGGTCCAAAAAAGATCCTCCTGCAAACGTGCCAGGAGCCGGCTGGCGCCATGCCAGTGGAGAGTGTGAGTGGCATTGGGGTGGCCGTGGCGTCAACCGGGGAGGCACAGCCGATGGCTACGTCCATGGGAGAGCAAGCAGAGGAGGGCCCGTCCAGGGCACCCATGGTGGGCGCGGTGCGGCTGGTCGTGTCCTCGACGTCGCAGGCGGAGGCGGCATGTAACACCCCTGGTGTTACGTGCTTGTTTAGCACCAAAATTGAGGCCCAAGAGGGATTAGCCAATCAAGATTTTGGGTTTTAAAAATTAAAAACACACATAAAATTATAAATGAATCCTATGTGACTCACTTTTATGGACTCAACTAAATATCCCAAGTTAACTTACTTAGTGCATAAAAGTACTAATGAAAATCCTAACAAGAAAAATGGGATAGGACGTTTTAATTGTTTGGCATGAAAAACAATTTTTATAAACAAAAATAAAATATGACTTGTATATAGTACTTAAATAAAATTCGAAGTCTAAGTTTAGTAGATCAAAATGCAACTTGGATTTTTGAGAATAAATATTGTTAACTAATATTTTTGGGAGTTCAAAAATCCCAATTTGAAATTAAGATAAACTCTTTTCGTTAAGTCGGCAAACATTTAAACTTATGTTTAAAGTGTGACTTTTATCAAATTATATTAAGCAAACTAATTAAATAGTGCCTAAATATTTTGTTTCCATAAGATTAGTATAAAGTATGGACTATTGCATGAGATGCTTGTTGGGTGAAATAAATTGGGTTTAGACCTTTTTAAAAGTTTAGGCAAAAGTGTTAAGGATGGTTAGTTCAAACTGAACCCTAAATTTCTCTCAAGTCTAAAATTATAATGACAATGCCATTTTGACATTCAAATCCTGAAAAATGGAATTAAAAACTAGTGTCATGTTTTGGCCTGGTGATTTGCATCTTGACGAGTGCTTTGCAATGGTATAAGGGTTAGTCGTGTTAGTGATGGTTTTAGTCGCTAATTAAAAGTTTTAAATAGTCTAAATTGCATTTAGGCGCGGCTGTTGGGCCTTTTGGCCGCGGTCACCATGCCCTAGCTCGGTAATGCCGCGCTCAGCCATGCGCTGGCCAGCTGCAGTCGCCCACACCGTGGCGTTGGCCGGCCCTAGCCTGGCTGACCATCACTGCTGCTACCACGCTGTGGCGCTCTATGCCGCTGCCGCTGTCGCCACTGCTGCGCTGGTACGCTGCTCTCTCTATCTCTCTCCCTCCCTTTCGCCATAGCCTGCGTTGTTTGCTTCGCGCATCGCTGTGCTGCCGTGCCATGGCCTTGGGACTGTGCTGCTATCGCTACTATCGTTGCCGCGTCACTATCGTGCTCGACGTTTGAACCATCATACACCAAGTGGCAAGAGGCCATGCGGCCATTTGACCATGCCACCACCGGCCAAGCGACACTCATCGTTTGGTTACATCGCTCACGCCGCTTCCAGCCAAGCACATGTCTCATGCCGGTGTGCACGCTCGCTGTTGCACATGTGCTTGACCTTGCTAGTAGCCAACCACGCATCGCCGAGGCAAGGACGAGCCATGTAAAAGCCTAACCCCTCCTTGTCTCTTTCGCCCGACGCAAATCGTGTCTAGCTAGAGAGTCAAGGCAGCCGCTGTGGCATTTCCCTACGTGCCAATTTATGGAGACCGTCGCACCGACGAGACTCGTCGTAAGCCATCACTGCCATATTGGACGACTGGTCGACGTCCCCTCCCACAGAGGATTTAAAATTCGCATGCCTTAGTTCATTAGAGCTTGATTCGTCGCACTTATAGCTTCGCCATAGAGTTGTCTAGCTGAGCCACTTGCCCTGAGCCATAGCCAAGCTCCGTTTCTGGCCAATTTCATGTTTTCCCTCACCACCGATCACCTCTATTGCCATGCCTTAACTCAGTCAGGGGTAAGCTAGTATGCTTTGGTAGCGATTCAATTACTTGCTCCTCTAAGCCTTCCTTGGCCCCCTCATCCTCATGCACACGCTAGTTCCACTAGAGGCACTGTCAGCGACGTGCTGACGTAGAGGTGCCGTGCTCGGAGTGTTGCTGCACCGCCCACTCGTATGTGGCCAGCACAGCTCCGCCTTCCTCTTCCGCGACCATCACCTTGGCTAGAACCATGGCAAGCTCCTAGTGCTCCCATGGCTCCCTGTTTGTCTTACCGCCTCTCTAGCTTACCGGAGTAGCCACGCCAACACCATGAAAAGATGGTGCCGTGATGATCATGTCACCATGATGGAATGCTAATCCTTGTTTACATCTTGCACAGGGCAAGCCCCGGTGCATAACCCCTATTATTCTGCACTTTATCTTATGCTTGTGCATTAAGTTTTAAGGAGTTGAATGAAAACCACTTGCATATATATATATATATATATATACAAGTATGTTAGGATCATGTAGATTGCTATGCTATAGTATCTGGTAGAAGTCAAGTGATTGCCTGTCACTCGTGAGAGATACGAAAGATATTATTGTTACTGTCACATGGAATATATATGAATGATAATTGGAGACTGGGTGGAATGGTACTTTAGATCTAGACTTGGTTAGGTATTCGAGCGAGGCTCAGATTGTACTTGTTCTGCCTGTGTTGATTGAGGACCGTCTGTTGCTGTGGATGGTAGTCAGGTCACAGACTTATTATCCTGAGCACATACTTGCTTATGGGAGCGGGAAGGCTCGTTACACTCTTGTCATGGGTTCTGACTCTTTCCGGACCGACTGATTAGAGGCAGGGAAAGGTGGAGGTCTAAGCACCATAGTGAGACCGGGTCTCAAGTGTGGGGGCTTAGAGTTCAAGTTTGGATGGGGACCTAGACCCTGTGATAGGAGTGGAATGAGTTGGTCTTGTTTGTGCCTGGGGGTACAAACAGGGCGTGTGTTTTGAGGTACCCAGCTGGGATACATTGGTTCGCGAATCACCATTTCTGTGAGACGGTACCAACTTGGCTATGGTCTAGCACCATAGTAAGAACTAGAATGTGAAAGATGGTAAAATGGTTCTGATTGCTTACCACCTGCTTAAAAGTAGCATAGGTGCTTACATAGAATGGTTAGTTAATGAACTAATGATGACTTCTAATGAAGTTGAATATAAGGACACACATTTAGTAATGCTTCCACAGATGCAATAACACACAAGCCAGTTAGCCTTGCATAGCCTTGGAGTCTTTTATTTTCCTTCTGTCGGGTAAGTCTTGCTAAGTACAATCAAGTATTTAGGGTTTTATTCCCATGTTGTAGGTGATCGGAGGATACTTAGAGCTAACTCTTGTGTGTGGAAACCTCCTGGTGGGCTTAGAGAGGATTCCTTTCATGCTACGACCATAGTTTTTATTTATAACCCTCACAAAAGGTTTTTATAAGAAAAGATGTAAAATCTGCTAGCATCTCTTATATGAAAATGTCAACTATGTTAATGCTCCACCATGTCCTTAAATTAATCATGTTTCCTCTGTAACTCTGATAACATTATTATATTCCACTATTATAATAAATTGAGGTAATATTCTGGTACTGTAATAAAGTGATGTAAGAAATGACTTAAGAATATTGTAAGCTTTATTCTCTCATTTATGATCCTGATGGAAAAATGTGGATTTTTGAGTTCTCCCTTGGGGTGTGCTCGACGAAACTGCATAGTTTAGTGTCCTCTCTTGGGAACTTAGTGTCTAATAGAAGACAAGTACTCCTAGGAGGCATTAGATTAGGTGGTTCTGCCACATGTGGTATCGGAGCATAAATAAGGAAATAAAACTTCAAAATACTTTTCTAAACTAAAATTTGACAACCTATTTTTGTAAAAAGTTAGGGCATTTAACTACGAAGTATATAAGTAGCCTTATTGCTATAGTTGAACATCTGGAATAGGTTTAACTAGGTTCTCTCTGGTGGATTGACTCTCGCATAGTATACGATTTTAAGTCAATCGCGCTAGAAATGCCTTAGTTGTCATTACCGTATTGCTGGTAGATGCGCCCTTCATAGATGTCATGGTGTCGTATTGTGCATGACTGACCCATCCTTGTTTCGGAGTTGTTTCTGCACTATGAATTCATGCTTCGCGTTCACCTGTGGTTCATGCCTACCGTAACACATGTCTCCCCATACTCTTTTCTATGCTCTTGTCAGACCCTTGCCCTGTAGCCATACTAGTCATTAATGGCCTCGGATATCGCTCACCTTGAATGCACGAAAAATTCGATCGATTCATTTATAGTGGCCTATGCAGGAACAAAGGTGGACTATGCTAGGACCACTGACCGCTCTACCATTATAAGCAAGGCCAAGCCTAGCCAATGGTACCACCACTCGGTGCACTTTAGCTCGCCTTCGTTTTGAGCAAGCTTTTCGCTCAATCCTTCCTTGCAACCACCCACCAGGAATGACAAGATCCTAGGTTAGCAGTTACTGCTTGAACATTAAGGGTTTTTCCCAAAATCCTATATGCCACCCTACAAAAACTCGAGGTCAAGGATCGTCCTGAGTATGAGGGCCGTGAGTATGAAAAGCATGGCACTGAGCGTTGTGAAGTTATCGTCTATATTGGGAAGAGTGAGGAGTTTTCTAACATCACTAAAGCCTGGAATGTGATCACAACCGGGTTTCGCTTCGTCGACACCTACCAAGTTATGGCTCGCAAAGCCTTGCGGTACCTTTACCAGATCTATGAAGAGCCCATTGCTCGTACCCCCATGAGGTTCTTTCCACCTTTGGAAAAGAATCAATGGGTATGGAGGGCTCGCATGTAGGCTTTGCAAGGGTGGGATGTGTAGGAATACAGTCCAACCGTGGTGCACTTGACCATGTGCCTACTTGCTTTAGATGAGCAGTATGACCAGCAAGCCTCAAAGCTGAGGAAGTGCCTTCGGTGAGCCAAGGAAGCTAAGATCTTCTCCAGGATACTCTAGGTGTAGCTTGTTGAAGCACATGCCAGTGTGGTAGCCGTAGAGAGTCATGAGACTGCCATGTCAGAAGTCTTAAAGGAGGCTGAAGATCAGCATGCCCATCAGCTAGGCGAGGCCTACCTTGTCACTAGGGCTAAGCGTAGGACGTTGGCCATTGAAAGGCAGGATCCCTTGACCTTGAAAGGAATCCCTGTCCACCCATTGGAAAGAAGGAGAACCGGTGTTATAGTACCACCAGCACCCCCACCCTTGAAAGTGTCAGAAGTAGAACCCTTACTTCCCCTCACTCAGCCACTGCCAAGAGAGGAGGCAGATCCATAGTCTAGGCGGTAAACGAATCCACTGAGCCCAGGAATGAAGATGTGTGGTCCGACAAAGTGTACCCATAGTTAGTGGTGCCTTTCATCGTTGTCCTCCAGTATTGTAATCTTTTTGTTGTATTTTGTCTATAGTTGTTGAGATCGTCTGGTCATAAGGAAGGTGCACGATGTTAAAAGGTCATAATGGCTAGAGGGGGGGTGAATAGCCTATTAAAAATTTCTACAATAACACTTAACAAACAGGTTAGATAATTATGAGGCAAAGCAAGTGTTGCGCTAGCCTACTAAAAAGTAAGCCACCTACCACAATTCTAGTTTATATAGTTTCTATCCACACAATAGCTATGACACTACATTAAGTTAGTGTGCTCTCAAAAGCTAACTAAAGAGCCACACTAACCAAACTAATAAGCTCTCACAACTAGCTACACTAAAGAGCTTGACAACTAGTTTGCGGTAAAGTAATGAGAGTGAGCAATTTGTTTATACCGTTGTGTCGAGGAAGGAGCCAATCAATCACAAGAATGAATACCAATGAAGACCAATCACCTCAGAATCAAAAGATGAACACAATGATTTTTACCGAGGTTCACTTGCTTGCCGGCAAGCTACTCCTCGTTGTGGTGATTCACTCACTTGGAGGTTCACGAGCTAATTGGCATCACACGCCAAACCCTCAATAGGGTGCCACACAACCAACACAAGATAAGGATCACACAAGCCATGAGCAATTCACTAGAGTACCTTTTGGCTCTCCGCCGGAGAAAGGTCAAGAACCCCTTACAATCACCATGATTGGAGCCAGAGACAATCACCACCCTCTGCTCGACGATCCTCGCTGCTCCAAGCTATCTAGGTGGCGGCAACCACCAAGTATAACAAGCGAAATCCATAGCAAAACATGAACACCAAGTGCCTATATATGCAAACACTCAAGCAATGCACTTGGATTCTCTCCCAATCTCACAAAGATGATGAATCAATTATGGAGATGAGTGGGAGGGCTTTGGCTAAGCTCACAAGATTGCTTTGTCAATGTAAATGGCCAAGAGAGTGAGCTTGAGCCAGCCATGGGACTTAAATAGAAGCTCCCATGAAATAGAGCCGTTGTGCCCCTTCACTGGGCACAACACAGGGTGACCAGACGCTCCGGTCATATTGACTGGACGCTGGACCTCAGCATCTGGTCACACGATGCGTGCCATGTGTCCCCTCTCTTTAAATGTTGATCACCTGATCTCAATGGTCAAGTGACGACCGGACATAGCAGCTCAGAGTGACCGGACACTGAACCCCAGCGTCCGGTTGTTTCTAGTAAGCATCTAGAGATGACTTTTCACGACCGAAAGCGTCCGGTCAAGCTCAACTGGACACACCCAGCGTCCGGTCACTCGGCAACACCTCTATCCACTGCCACGTCAGTAGGACCAGATGCACCCTGTCAGCGTTCGGTCACTGAGTGACCCAACGTCCGGTCAGAGACTAACACTGCGTGCCCTCTGCTACCACTGACCGGACGTGCCGGTCCAACCGAGACTAGCGTCCGGTCACTTATAGTGACCTCCATCTTTTTTGTCTAGGGCACCGGTGGCACCATCGGACTATCCTCACTCTATGGGCGAACACTCCACCGGTGAAGTTCCTAACCCCTGCTCAAATGTGCCAACCACCAAGTGTATCACCTTGTGCACATGTGTTAGCACATTTTCACAAACATTTTTCAAGGGTGTTGGCACTCCACTAGATCCTAAATGCATATGCAGTGAGTTAGAGCATCTAGTGGCACTTTGATAACTGCATTTCGATAAAAGTTTCACCCCTCTTAATAGTATGACTATCGAACCTAAATGTGATCACACTCGCTAAGTGTCTAGATCACCAAAATAAAATAGCTCCTACCATTTATGCCTTTGCCTTGAGCCTTTTGTTTTTCTCTTTCTTCTTTTCAAGTCCAAGCACTTGATCATCACCATGGCATCACCATCATCATGTCATGATCTTCATTTGCTTCATCACTTGGAATGTGCTACCTATCTCATGATCATTTGATAAACTAGGTTAGCACTTAGGGTTTTATCAATTCACCAAAACCAAACTAAAGCTTTCAGATGTGTCAACAGTGGGAGAGTGAATGCCTGTATGTTGTACCAGTATAAGGATGTTTGGAGTGTGCATTTTATTTATGTTGTTGTGTTTATTGCATCCATCTATCCTTATGTCTCGTTAGACATGCTTAGGGTTTTCAAGGGTGATGTTAAGTGTGTTCCAAGAAAGCCACCATTCAGATGCCAATAGACTGACCATGATGGGATAACGTAGGACACTGTATCTACTAATTGTGGATGTCCCAGCAGAGCACTTGAATCTCTTTAAATCAAATCCATTGTGGGATTTGAATTCCTTGTCCCTTGTTGTGAAAGAAACCCCTGTTGTCGAAATCTTCCCTTGCAATAGTCTTCTGATTCTGTGGTTTATGACCCCACCGCCTTCATTGCGTGTAAGTTGGTAATAGTTGCCTGGTTAATAGCTTATGGTGCCATGGTGAAACTGAAGGGCCCTATGGAACAGCTGCCACATGGTGACGCTGCTTGGCACACGCTGGTATCGAGGTTGTTGACCAAGCACCTTTACCAAGTTACACCGCCGTACCGCTTTTGATACAAAATATTCTTCTTAGAAATATTCAGGTGTTTGAATGGGAAATCCATAATGGGTTGATGAAATAGTGTTCCCTCAAAGTAAACAAGAGAATGTGGTTTTGGAGGAAGTATGAATGTCTTGATCTCAGTACATACGAAAGGCTAGCGCATACCGTAGTTAAGGAAGGGAAGGAAAAAAGAGCAACAAGGAAAAGTTAGCCCTCGGGTAGTGTTTACACCAAAATTTGGGAATAAGAATGTGGGAACTCGAAGCTCCCAAAGATCATAGAATCGATTGCATAAAGGTTGATATCAGCTGATTCAAATGCAGCACTAGAATCGGCTCTCTTCAGATGATGCTAGCAGATAACGACAAAAAAGCTACGGTTGGCGTCAGGAGAAACATGTTGGACTCTACAAAAAGAGAAAGATTAGGGTCTAAGTTATCTTAAAATAGGAATATTTTCTCTTATGCCAAAGATTGTTATAAGTCATATGTAAGTAGGATTCATGCTTAGGTTCTGGGTATAAATATTGGTCCCCGGCTATTGTAAAGGACATCTCATCAATCAAATACAATTTACTTTTGTTGGCTCCGTGCCAACCCTTAGGAGTAGGAGTAGTGTAGATATCAGCGAGTTCTTCAACAAGTTGGGCTGTATCGGTCTGGCTGACCTTTGGCTTGTTTGTAAGTACCGTCATGGCTTATACTTCTGTTTGTACGGCTGCATCGGTTAAGTTCGACCTCCACTACGAACTCTAGTATAAGCTAGTTATCAACTCTTGTCTAGTTCAAGTATGGTTGCATCGATTCGGTTGACCTCCACTGCTCGAATTAGATTAAGGTCAAGTTATTGGCTCTACCTAAGGGTGGCATCCTTCGGGTAGATTCATTAAGTTACTGATCTTGCTGATGTTCTTATTGATATTAGTTTGCGGCAACATCAATCTGCCCGATCGAGATCGATCTAGAATGGCCTCATATCCTTTTAGTCCATCGTTTGCTTTGTCACAACATGATGTTTCTTACTCTAAGCGACGGGTTATGTTTCATTGGCTGTTCTATTTCAATCTTGATCATGCATAGTGCACGGTTAAGGCATGCATGATCTTGAAGAGATTTGTTGGTTAGTTAAATCTACTCTATAGTTTGCTATTATGGTTGCAATGATCTGGTCGATCCCCACTGATGGCACTGTAGATTGGAGAATGCTAGTTAGTAGATTTGTTCTTGATTAGGCATGACCTTAACTATTTGCTATGCCTGCATCAGCTAAATAGCCGATCACCTATCCTTTAACACCTACACTGTGCGCCCATGATTCTGTTAAGCGTGAATAGATCTATGTACTTTAAGGGTTTGATTTATTGTCTTTATCACAGCTGCATCGATCTGGTCGAACCCCACTGTTAGAGATAGTAGGTTAAGTTTGATGAGTCCATAGATTTACCCATGTTAAATAGTCGATTGTTCACACATTGTAGTCCCTTTTCACCTGAATCGTCTATTTCAGCCGATTCGCATGAGCCTTCACGTATAGCATGTCTTTCAGAAAGCCTGTCTAAGTATAGATGGTTTTATGGATTCTTCAGTTTTAGTTTGTTATTATCATCATAGCTGTCATTGATCTGGTCAAACCTCACTATTGATGGTAACATATTAGATTCAGGACGTTTGTAGGTCCATTTGTATTAGACAGTCGATTTGTTCACATGTTATATCCTTTCTCGTTAGATTCATCGGCTCAGTGATTCATACTGGTAATATCCACCAAGCTGGTGATTTCACTTACATCTATGGGCATTGTACTTATCAACATAAAATCAATCGCGATCCATAAGTTCTACTGTCCATAAAAGTCAATTTCTATGTGTATTGACTATTTGGAACTGTTTGAGCAAAGACCGGCATGTTCCACCTTAAATTACTGATAAACTTTCTCTCCTTGTCAATTACAGGTCACATTGACTAGCACGCCTCAGGAGGAATTTGCTGGATCGGTTAACCCTGTGTTGAAGCCAAGCGGATCTCCAGGCTCATCCTAAGCAGATCCTTCCGGCTTGCTATGTGTCGACGTTTTTGCGTCAACACATGTTTTGGCATGCTCGGTGGGACACCACAATCATCATGGTGGCTTACAACAACAATGACATCCTTATGGTGCCTTATGAAGACCTACCTGATGGAGATAAAGATGTCATCAGCAAAGCTATAGAAGAATTTCAGAATAAGTGTTTGTTGTCCTACACCAAAACACGGGACAATAAAATTGTTTAGAAATATCCACTACTGAGAGTTCTGTTGCATGAGAAGACAGATGCAGATGAAGCTAAAGACAGGTGTTTCTTCATAGAGGCTGTAAACAAGTCTGTTCATGATGACATGTTGAATCGTAATAAAGTTTTCTTGAACACATTCCACAATACCATGAAAGAGGTGTTTCATGGGTTTCTAGTTGATCAGGTTGGGCCGACTTATTACAACATTCCACATCCGTCGACTCAGGGGACTAATCAAGCTAGTACTAGCCATCAAGAAGCAGCACTGGCTGGTAATAATGATGTCTAGGTGGTTCAGAGCTCATCTAAGCAAGTTCAGGGTGCTACTACTAATCGGATACAGTATAATCCTAGATCGTCAGAACAGCATGTGCAACAGTCGACGGGGCAAATTTAGAATCAAATGGTCAATTTTGGCACATCAGGCCAGATATTGTCGTTGGTTCAAAAAATAGCGCCATCAGTTCAAAGGATTCATAGAGATATAGATCCTAACATCTACAACTAGAGACTTCAAGCAGCAAGCCAGCAAAGGATCCAGCAGATAGAGATTCCACAGGGGTATCATTATGGCACAGATTACAACACCCTTCACATGATTCCAAATCCAGGGTATCAAGGTACTCAAAATTTTAATCCACAGATGGATCAACAGTTATAGAGAAATCCAAATTCAAATGCTGATGAATTGTTGCTTAGAGTGACCGAGATAATGAAGAATTAGTTTGGTTTGAAGCCAAAAGGGCAGACCTTCTTGTACAAACACCCATATCTAGAATGGTACGATTTGATCGCTCTTCCTACAAATTACAGGCTCCTAGAGTTTGTCAAGTTCACTGGCCAAGATAGCACAAACACAATAGAACATGTCACTCGGTATCTTACACAGCCTGGTGAAGCATCCATTGAAGGGGCCCATCGAGTTCATTTCTTCTCCTTGTCTCTGTCAAGGCCAGCCTTTACTTTGTTTTCATCACTGCTTGTTAACTCCATTGCTAATTGGGCTAATCTAGAGAAGAAGTTTCATACATATTTTTACACTGGGATAGGAGAAAAGAAGATTACCGATTTGACAACTATAAGCCAGAGAACTAATGAATTAGGCACCAAGTTTCTTCAAAGATTCCAAGAGACTAGAAATTTGTGCTTCTCATAAAACTTGGCTGATGATCAGCTAGCTGCTTTGGCCATTCAAGAAATGTTGCCAATATGGAGAGAGAAGCTACTGGAACAAGAATTTGACAACTTGGGTCAGTTGGCTCAATAAGTAGCAGCGCTCAATAGCTAATTTTAGAACATGCGCAGAGATACTCGATTCTAGAAGAATGTCGCAATTGTCGAAACCTATAATCTATATTTGGTTGATGACGGCTATGAAGATGATGAAGAAGAAGAGGTTGTTGTGGCCGAATGAAATTGGGGTAAGAAGATAGTAATGGCGCTAAATCCTTGGGGAAGAGGAGTCAAAGAGAGCTACGATTTCGACGTCACAAAATCAAGCAAGCTCTTTGATTTCTTGCTCGAGAAGGGACAGATCAAGTTGCCCGATAATCATGTTATGTTGCCCCCTGATTAGTTGAAGAACAAGAAGTTCTGTAAATTTTATAACGCCACTTCTCATTCCACTAATGAGTGCAGAGTTTTCCGGTAACATATATAGAGGGCTATTTAGCTAGGAAGGCTCAAAATTGATACGTCTTGAAAGATGAAAGTTGATGATAATCCTTTCCCAAGAGATCAGAACATGGTTGATGCTAGGCTGCTCAAAGGGAAGACTGAAGTCCTAACATCAGTTAGATCAAAAGAAACTAGAACAGTCGATCCCGAGATGCAAATATCGGCTAATGAATATAGAGAGGTTAGAAGGCGTCGTGACCAACAAAAGAGCCGATATGAGTAGGGAGAAATGTCGAAGGATGGGACGACAAGGCCGCGTGTTACATCTCGAATTTTTTTTGAATAAATGGCAGCGGTAGAAGGAAAAGGATTATCAGTGTTGGTTAGAAGAGCAAGAATACCAGCATCAACAGGAAAAAGAGAGGTATGAGAGAAAGCAATCTGAATCACATTAGAATCGTGTGTTCTTTAGACATTGCTAGAACGAAGGTTTGAAATTGCCTACCAGAAATAACTGTCTGGAGTGCAACAAGTAATATTGAGAGTTTAGGCAATCTCAAGCCAACCGCTGGTCTATCCATGCTCAAGATGAGCATCATCATAATAACATGGATCGATGCTTAAAAATAGAAGTATTCATGATCGGCTTGGAAAGCGAGTTGTTGATCAGAACTAGGCTGATTATGAAAAGGAGAGTAATGAGGAAGAATATGTTTGACAGGAAGGCCAATGGTATCTAGGAGGTCTGACAAGAAGCTAGAAAAGAAGAGTGCAACGCTTAAGGAATAGAGAGCTAGAATAGACTCAAGCATCTAGTAGGCCTCAGGTGTGGCGTGCTAAATAAACAGCCAATAGAGGACAACCATCGGCTAATATTCAAATGGCTTTTCTGTTGCTATTAGAATTTAGAGCTCCAACAGACCAAGAAGTTTACTCAGATTTCGATGAATCAGAGTTTGAGGAGACAGTTACCAAGTTGACAGTTATACAGCAGGCTATATTCAATAAACCAGTCAAACATCGGCACTATAGCACCTAGTTTTAAAGACAAAACCAGATACATACTATATATGAGCCCAGGAAGTCAAATCTCACATATAACCACAAATAAGGGTAATATCACAAGACAATACTTATTACATAACGTATTAGTATAAAGAATATAACCACAGAGTATAGACAGCGGAAATACAACTCTAATCTTTAGGCGAAGACTCTAAATCCACAGGGACGACTGACGGATTGACCACAAGCCTAACTCCTTCAGACTAGCAATCTAGTACCCATCCAGGATTTTCATTGGATGTAAAGCAAGTGTAAGCTCACCATGCTTAGCAAGTATATCAAAGGGATCTATGAGGCTCATAAGGCTTGACACTGTTTGACTGTGGTTCGCAATTTTAGTTGATCAACTTTTAGCCTCCTGAGTCACTACTTTAATGAACAGTCTCAATTACCAAGTGATATTAAAGTATAGTCATGTTTATCTCAATTCCCAACCATCCACCATCCACAGTAACCACTAATCTTGAAGGATCTAGACCGCTCGTATCCGTGAGCACGGCTGTTATAACAGGTCAAATATTTCTACAGAAATTGTACATCTTTACCCACCAAGCCGTGATTCCCAATGCCGGGGTTTGCAACGCCCACTACACCTCTACCTAGGAAGTGTGACAGGATTTCACTATGAAACCCTTAGCTAGTTGAACTAACAAGTCGTAGCTACTAAGGAGTGGCACACATGGGCATCACAGCATGGTACACACATCCTAGCAGAAAAAGGAAAGATACCCTCTTACCCTTACTGGAAGCTACAGACAAGCTAGTACAATCTAGTTAATGGGTTAAAGTCAGAGTCATATGACACTCGGGGTTGTATGGAACCTCTTGGGTTGCCGCTTCAGGATTAAGTCCTTATGGAAAGGCACTGGAGTACTCAACCCCGTACTCTAGCCCCCTATCTATTGCAAAAAAAACTTCATGTTATCATATTGCATAATGTCTTTAGTCTATGTAGTTGCTTTTAATTAAAAGCTATTGAATAAACATAAATTAAATTAATACCTTATATTAAAATTCAAAAACATTTATTATATTGGATAACGCTTCTAACACATATCACACATTGCGATGAAACTCGCGCAATCGAATCAAAATCAAAAGCCTAAATCAACTTTAATTAATCAGCGATTAATTAATTATAGACACAATTAATATTTTAATAAAATAAATTCATAAACATGTGATATGAAAACTAATAACTCTACTGTGTAGATCTTGACGACATGACACTAACGCAACTGGAACGAACTGAAACGGAGCTAAAATGATTAAACGGCAGGGATTAAAAGCAGGATGGCAAAATCGTAATTAATCCCATCTTCTACCTTGGATATCTTCTCCGAATCGTGGCCTCCATGCCATGGTCCGCTTAGCAGGGGAGGCAGGGCTCTGGCCAGGCTGGTCGGCGGCTAGCCAGGAGGGTTATGGGCGGTGTTAGCCGTGGCACAGCCACGTGCGCACGCGTCTAGAAGGGCGGCGGTGGCGGTTGGCCGGCCAGGCCATGCGGCGTGCTTGCACGCACGTGCAGGGGGAGGCGGTAGCTACCTGCTCCGCTTGAAGCAGGAGCAGAACGCGCGGGGGAAGAAGGAGGCCCGAGTGCCCATAGCGACATGGGGCCTAAGGCCTAGGCCAACAGCGGTAGGGATGGCCGACCAGTGGTGCAGTAGCTCGTGGAAGGTCGGACGGAGAAGAATGATGTGCCGTCCATGGAGGATCTCACCGGGAAACTCGTCGGAAAAAGGAAAACGAAGGGGAAACGATGAAACAGTGATGGATTCAAGAAAAGGACACTACGGTGTAGAGAACGACAAGATCTACCTTGTGGTGGTGGTGGTTGACGCCAAAACATAACGGTTTGGCCAGAAAAGCTCGCCGAAGAGTTCACCGAAAACCTAGCTTTTCCAAACTTCGGTGTCCGATCTACGGCGATAGGAGTGGCGGATCATGAAACGGGCTATACTTTTGGAATCAACGCGATGAGGGCTACACCGGCATATATATACGCAGGGTTTGGAGATTTTGGAAATCCAAGATATTTTAGGAAATAATTGCTTTTCGGAATTAAAATAATTATAGAAAATCAGAAATTACTATTTAGGCTCTAAAAAATATCTTTGAGCTCCAAAAAATAATAGAAAAATTCCTAGGGATAGATGGAAGAATGAGGAACACGAACAAAGTGGTTTTAGCTCTAAAAAAGGCTTTTTGCATTAATCGAAGAAAAAGACAAAGCTCCAAGAAATAGGAATTTAATCCCGAAAATGCCGGAAAGATTCCCAGAAAGAGAGGCATCGTTCTAACGTGTCTTAAAACCTTTTCCAAGCCTTTGGATTTTGAAAACAAGGCATCTTATCTAACTTTTGTTTTTGCAAGTTTTCAAATTCTTTTTAAACCACTACTTGAAAGCAATATTTTAAAGATTGAGATTTGAATTTATTTTCCAAACCACTCATCACAAAAGTATCAATGCAACGGCATGTATGCGCAAACATGTTGCTACCCTTATGTTGGATTTTAATTTAAAGAAAATTTTCTTTTACCTATGTTTTTATGAGCACAAAACAATTAACAGAAATCATTTTACTCTTTTTAGAAAGTAACTAATTTTAGGGTGTTACAGGCACTTAAAGGGTTTATATGTAAAAGGTTTTATTGATGGAAAGTCGATGAGCAAGATGTTGCCTTACACCACTTTTCGTAAGCTTGGTAAAGGGCCAGGAGATTTAATTGAAACTAATATGATGCTTAAGGATTTTGGGGGTAATGCGTCTAAGACCTGGGGGGCAATGAACATTGAATTGACAATCGGAAGTAAGACTTTGCTCACCGCATTCTTCGTCATTGATGGAAAAAGGGTCATACAGTCTACTCCTCGGTTGTGGCTGGATTCATGCAAACTATTGTATGCCAACAACCATGCATCAATGTTTGATTCAATGGCATGGAGATGATGTTGAGCTGGTTCACGCTGATGATTATGTAAATATCGCAACAGCCGATCTAGTATTTTGGGAGCTGGAAGACATCGAGTGTTTTTCTAGCAAACTATGGGAAGGAGGCTTCGTTAAGATCAATAATAAAAGGCAACAGTCGATCCAAGCAATCGGCTCCAAGAGTTTATTTTAATGGATAGTCCAATAGATGGTACAGATGGTAAACTAGGACATGGCTTTACATCGGCTGATGAATTAGAAGCAATAGATATTGGTTTTGAAGATAGGCATAGGCCAATGTATATAAATGCCAAGTTAGATCCTAAGTATAAGCAGGAGTTAGTAGATCTATAAAAGGAGTTTAAAGATTGTTTTGCTTGGGAATACTATGAGATGCCTGGTCTGGACCGATCGATTGTCGAACATCGGTTGCCAATCAAACCTGGATATCGGTCATTTAAACAAGCTCCGAGGAGATTCAACCCAAATGTTCTTGATGATATCAAAAAGGACATTGAAAGGTTGCTAGAAGCGAAATTTATCCGACCGTACCGATATGAAGAATGGATATCGAATGTTGTCCCTATGTATAAGAAAAATGGGAAGTTAAGAGTTTGCATCGATTTCAAAGATCTAAATAAAGCTACACCCATGGGTGGTTATCCGATGCCGATAGCCGATATGTTGGTAGATGCAGCAGCCGGGCACAGGGTTATTAGTTTCATGGATGGCAATGCAGGATATAACCAAATTTTCATGGCTAGGGAAGACATAGCAAAAACAGCTTTCAGATGCCCTGGTGCAATTAGTTTGTTCGAATGGATTGTGATGATCTTTGGTTTGAAGAATGCTAGTGCAACTTATCAGAGAGCAATGAATTATATTTTTCACAAGTTGATTGGCAGGATTGTTGAAATCTACATTGACGATGTGATGGTAAAATCCAAGGGGTACAAGGAGTATCTAGCTGATTTGCGAGAGACTTTGGAGTGCACAAGACAACATGGTCTAAAGATAAATCCTAATAAGTGTGCTTTTGGAGTATCAGCTGAACTATTTTTGGGTTTCATGGTCCACGAGAGAGGAATCAAAATTGGTCAAAAGAGTATGAAAGCAATTGATGAGGCAGTACCCCCGACTACTAAAATAGAGTTAAGTTATGTCATTTTCTCCCATGTTGAAGTTGAAAAATGATCAAGAGTTTAAGTGGGGTGACGTACAACAAAAGGCGTTTGAGGAAATAAAAGGATATATGAAATGTCCACCTATGCTAGTCCCTCTTCAGCAAGGTAAGCCTTTTAAGTTGTACATATTGGCCGATAACTAGACAATTGGATCAACCTTGATGCAAGAGTTTGAAGGAAAAGAATGAGTTGTTTTCTATCTAAGTAGAAGACTTTTGGATCTAGAAACAAGATATTCTCCCATCAAAAAGTTATGCTTGTGCTTATATTTTTCTTGCACTAAGTTGCGACATTACTTGTTATCGGCTGAGTGTACAGTTATTTCCAAGGCTGATGTGACCAAACACATGCTACAAATGCCAATATTAAATGGAAGAATGAGGAAGTGGATATGGACTACATAGAGCTGGTACCTTGGGCGTTGTTCTTCGATGGGTCATCATACAAGCAAGGTGGTAGCGTTGGTATTGTTATTATTTTGCCTCAGGGGGGGCAAGTTTTGAGTTTGCTTTTCCAATTGATCCAATGATTACCAACAAACAGGCAGAATATGAAACTATTATTTAGGGGCTTCAACTTCTTCATGAAGTAAAGGCCGAAGCAATTGAAGTATTTAAAGATTCACAGTTAATTATTAATCAGTTGATCGGCCTATATGAGTGCAAAGAAAATACTCTGAGGGGATATTATGATGAGTGCCAAAGGTTGCTCAAGGAATTTCCTCACGTCTCTCTTCAACATACTCCAAGAGCACAGAATCAAGAGGCTAATCATTATCTCAAAGTGCGTAAGGTTATCGAGTGTTTCAAGAAGTCTTAAGTAGTGAAACATCGAATAATGATTGGAGAGTTGAAATAGCCAATTACCTTAGGAATCCATCACAGAAGGTTTAGTAAGAGCTAAGGTATAAATCGACTAAGTATGTTTTACTAGATGATCAGTTGTATAATAAAATAGTCGATGGGGTGTTGCTTAAATGTTTAAATCAAGAAGAAGCTAAGGTGTTGATGGGTGAAGTACATGAAGGGATATGTGGAGCTTATCAATCGGCTTATAAGATCCAATGGATTATTCATAGGACTAGATATTTCTGGCCAACAATACTGGAAGACTGTTTTGAATATTATAAGGGATGCCAGGACTATAAATATTTTGGTAATGTTCAGAAATCACCCGCATCAGCCATGAATTTAATAATCAAACCATGACCATTTCGAGGTTGGGGAATTGATTTAATTGGCCAGATTTTCCCTCCTTCAAGTAAAGGACATAAGTTCATATTGGTAGCAATGGATTACTTCACTAAGTGGGTTGAGGAAATTCCTTTGAAGATGGTAGCCTTAAAGAACATGGTTGACTTTGTCAAGGAGCATATTGTGTACCATTTTGGGATTCCTCAAACTATCACTACCGATCAAGGGACAATGTTTACATCAGAAGAATTTGGAGATTCTACTGCTAGTATGGGAATAAAGTTGCTAAATTCTTCTCCTTAATATGCTTAGGCTAATGGCCAGGCAGAGGCGTCCAATCAGATTATGATTAAACTGATCAAGAAAAAGATTGAGGAGCAGCCAAGGAAGTGGCATTCAACGCTTAATGAGACACTATGGGCATATAGGATGGCCTGTCATGGATCGATTAAAATGTCACCTTATGAACTTGTGTATGGTCATAATACAGTCCTTGGGAAATTCAAACTGGATCAAGGTGTGTCACATTGCAAAATGATTTGTCAGCCGAAGTCTACAAGAATCTTATGATAGACGACTTAGAGGACTTGAGTTGCCATTGGCTACGTGCTCTTGAGAATATCGAAGCCAATAAACTAAGGATTGCAAGGTATAACAATAAAAAGGTCAAGGGCAAATAATTTTCTAAAGGAGACTTAGTCTGGAAAGTAAAATTGCCAATCGGGTCAAAGGACAGCAAGTTAGGCAAATGGTCATCTAATTGGGAAGGACCTTATTACATTAAACGTTGTGCGCCTAGCAATGCTTATATTTTAAAAACACTAGATGGAGAAGAAGAGTTTGATAGAGCAATCAATGGAAAATATCTAAAGAGATATTATCCTAGCATTTGGATTAATACTTAACAGTCGATTTGTTCGATCATTGGCTCTAATAGTCGATACCAGAAGGGTGTCGCCTCTAGTTCAAAAAATAAACCCAAAAGGGGTAAAAGTCGGTACGATATGTATCGCCTATAGAGCAAGAACAAACACATATTGGTACATGGAATATAAGTGCAAAAAACCAATTAAAATGAAGAAATTGTTTGCCAGCTTCTATTACAAACTAAAGGTTGTGGAACACTTTATTCACTATGTCCTTGGCCTGGGTATCAAGGGCTATAGAGTTGGCAGCGTTGAAGAAATCCTCGACTAGGCGCTCATGATCCCTTGGGTGTTCGGTGGCTGGAAAACCATGGGGAATAAGTCGAAGCTCGTGGCCAGAGTGAGCTTGCACTGCAGCTAGTGCCATGGTAGCACCATGGCGAACACCATGAAGAGTGACCTCTCTAACACAGTTTGGGATATCGTACAAGCGAACCACTGGCACGGCACCACTGGCGTTAACGAATCATGCCGCGTGCTCCATAGCTAATTAGAGGCTTTCCGGCTAGGCCGATAGATCTAAAAAGATTCGAGGATGGGATGATCAAGATCTTGAAGACAAAAGCTAACGAGAGATAGAAAATCATGGTAGGCATCTCACCCGTGATTCTGGCCTCGGCCATGGCCAACCTCTCCTCTGCCTGGTCATCCTCGGAGGGCGATCGGTGCAGAACCATGGTCAGAGCCAATTCTATGATGGAGAGGCAGTCGGCGAGCTTTTAGTCAGCCCGATCGATGGAAGTAATCATATCGTCGTTGTCGATCTGCCTTCTTGGGTAGCAGGGGAGCTGGCGGTGAATTGTTGATGAGGATGACCTCAGAAGTGGAGCGGAGTTGGCCCCATGCTCTGGGACGATGAGAGCATCCTAGGTTGCACCCTCCTGATGACAAAGATGTCGGTGTGGTGACACAGACCTGTTGAAGGCCTCCTCAGCTGACCTCTTGTTGTTCTCCATGTCTTCAAAACTATGAGAAAGCAGAGTCACACCAGAGATACAGAAGGTTTGGGACAAAGCAGTTTGTTTTTTGATCCACAACCGTGGCCCGTATATATAGCCCGAGAGATGAGAAGATAGGCTTTGCCAAGGTTGTGGAATTAAAGTCAGATATGGAAACGGATCGGCACTCTGGAAATTTAGGGGATGAATCACGAAGAGACAATAGATTCGGACTTATTGCTTCCTATAATTACAAAATATCGTGGGATTGATATGAAGGGTTTACATTAACTGGCAATCAACCCACCAAGACTTCTTTGGATTGAAGGGAGTCCAGATCCCCACAAGTCCGAAGGTCATCATGGACCAAGTCATATCGGCCCATTGATAAAATTGCATCAGGAGAAGAGGAAAAGCCGCCTACTTAAAAGATGCCCATATACCCAACCAATTTCTCAGTGATTGGGAAACAACGGGAAAGAAAGCCGCCTATTAAGAGATGCCCATTTATCGGTGGCTGGGAAACTGTGGGAAAGAAGTCTGTGGTTTTTCCGATGGGCATTTGATGAAGCAAACAAGGGGAAGGTGTCCACACATTTTAGCCCTTGTAAACACTAGAACAACTCTGTTATCATGGTGAGAAAACTCAGGTGATGTCATAAGAATTCTTCTAACCGCAGTAGCTTATCCTTTGCTCGACAAGGCGCTAAAATGAGCGACATAATCACCCTATGCACAAGAATTCTTCTCACCACTCAAGATCCTCATAGCAAAGAATTAGACCATGGAGGGTCTGGCGGAGCCAAGGGCACTCGAGGAAGCAAACAGAGGAGAAACATGACTAAAGTTGTTGAGTTGCTCTCGCCAGAGTCGGATAGACATTTACAGTCGGCCTGAAAAGATGGATCCAAGCGCCCATGAAGCAATGATGCTCTCGTAAAGCTTTGAAGCATAGGTTCATAAGCTGGCAAAGACAGTGATAGATAGTAGACCCTAGATCAAGATTCTCTACCCATGACTACGGACCTATCAGAGGTACAGGCATGATAATTTTAGAATAAAATTACTTTTATCTCAAAATTGGGGGGCATGTGTTTACATCAAAATTTGGGAAGAAGAATGCGGGAACTCGAAGCTCCCAAAGACCATGGAATCGATTGCATAAAGGTCGATATCAGCTGATTCAAATGCCACACTAGAATCGACTCTCTTCAGATGACGCTAGTAGATAACGATAAAAAAGCTACGGTTGGCGTTGGGAGAAATACGTTGGACTCTACAAAAAGGGAAAGATTAGGGTCCAAGTTATCTTAAAATAGGAATGTTTTCTCTAATGCCAAAGATTGTAATAAGTCATGCATAAGTAGGATTCATGCTTAGGTTCCGAGTATAAATATTGGACCCCGGCTATTGTAAAGGACATCCAATCAATCAAATACAATTTACTTTTTTCTGTCTCCGTGCCAACCCTTAGGAGTAGGAGTAGTGTAGATATCGGCGAGTTCTTCAACAAGCAGGGCTGTATTGGTCCGGCCGACCTCTGGCTTGTCATAAGTACTGTCATGGCTTATACTTCCGTTTGTACGGCTGCATCGGTTAAGTTCGACCTCCACTGCGAACTCTAGTATAAGCTAGTTATCGACTCTTGTCTAGTTCAAGTATGGCTACATCGATCCGATCGACCTCCATTGCTTGAATTAGACTAAGGTTAAGATATGAGCTCTACATAAGGGTGGCATCCTTCGAGTAGATTCATTAAGTTACCAATCTTGTTGATGTTCTTATTGATATTAGTTTGCGGCAACATCAATCTACCCGGTCGAGATCAATCTAGATCGGCCTCATATCCTTTTAGTCCATCGTTTGCTTTGTCACAACATGATGTTTCTTACTCTAAGCAATGGGTTATATTTCATCGGCTGTTCTATTTCGATCTTGATCATGCATAGTGCGTGGTTAAGGCATGCATGATCTTGAAGAGGTTTGCTGGTTAGTTAAATCTAGTCTATAGTTCACTATTATGGCTGCATCGATCCAGTCGATCCCTACTGATGGCACTGTAGATTGGAGGATGCTAGTTAGTAGATTTGTTCTAGATCAGGCGTGATCTTAACTGTTTGCTATGCCTACATCGGCTAAATAGCCGATCGCTTATGCTTTAATGCCTACAGTGTGCGTCCATGATTCTGTTAAACGTGAATAGATCTGTGTACTTTAAGGATTTGATTTGTTGTTTTTATCACGGCTGCATCGATCTAGTCGAACCCCACTGTTAGAGATAGTAGTTTAAGACTGATGAGTCCATAGATTTGTCCATATTAAATAGTCGATTGTTCACACGTTGCAGTCCCTTTTCACCTGAATCGGCTATTTCAGCCGATTCGCTTGAGCCTTCACATATAGCATGTCTTTCGAAAAGCCTGTCGAAGTATAGATGGTTTTACGGATTCTTCGGTTTTAGTTTGTTACTAGGTAGCGTGCCCGTGCGTTGCTACGGGATAACTAACAATTTATACTAAAAACACACGGATCGCACGATAAGATAACAATACAGTTAAATTAAATACCAACGTTAAAGTGACATTTAATCTGAAAAGCAAAGTTTATGAATTTAACATAGTCACGAAGTGCGTGGCGTCGTAGGCTCACAAACTCTAGAGTTTCCAGAGATTGGGTCGAATCCAACCTAGAGCCTCGGAACCCTGCATCTTTTCCTGGACGGGCTTCACTTCGGATGTGCCGGTAGCAGTATCAACGATCTCGAGTCGTTGGACCAAGTCGTATGGATCCCCATACAATGGCTCAGACATGTAGATTTTGTTCTCCTTGTACTTGGATACACTTGTTCCACTGAAGCTTTCATTGAAATGTTTAGACATGAACAATGTCTCATCATCGATGTCCCTCACCATGGACCACTCTGGCGTACGGTTGTGGAGGTTGCACTTGTAGATCGTGCTACTGTAGGTGAAGCTCTATGTCTCATAGAACGTGCTCACCATGGCACCCACAATGTGTGGCTCACCATTTAATTCTAGGTAGCTGTGGTGGCAGAGCCCTGCAGGTGGCGACAGCGATGGCAGCAACGTCGCGGTTGGAGTAGCGCCGGCGGCGTTGCAGCTGCAGACGGAGATTTCTCTAGTGCAGTCGATCGCCAAGAACTTGTCTTGGTAGTGGACGATGGATCCCACGGAGAACTCTAGTTTGGTGTCGAGCAGCATCCATGCGCTGTTGACTCCAACCCGGCAGAACGCGACCTCCCTAGAGCACCCAAGCATGGCCATGGCCACGCACTCGCGGCCGGCGGCGTCCGGCGGCGCCGAGAGCACGATCTCACAGAAGAACACGTCCCTCATGTCTTCTAGCTTGATGGCTCTGCCTACGGCATCCGCGTCCCCGTAGCCGTTTGTGGGATGGAGGACCCACCGGCTGTGGACCCTAGACACGTGTTCCGATGAGGCCGCCGCCGCGACATGTTCGCCTACTGGCGGGAGCTCAACGTGGGGGGCACGGGCACCGACGAATGGATTCAGCAGCGTCACGGATGCCGCCTCGTCCATGAGCACCAGCCACCCACATGAGGAGCCGCATGCCACCTTGCTGTGCATGTCAGACAGCGTCTTGGACAAGACCTTCTTCTCCGGGACACAGTAGAAGCCGACGCGGTCTGAGTCGGGGTCGAACAGGAGCAGCAAGAGCGGCCCGAAGATCACGAACGGGACAGCGGCGCGCCATGCGGAGGAAGCGGATCGGAAGGACGCCACGTCGTGGCCCGACACGAGACGCTGCCCGATGGACTCGAGGAGATCCTCTGGCAAGCCGGATCTCCAGTCAGGGAGAGGTAGGGACCTTCTCTTGGGATTGGGAGGCTGAGCCATGGAAGACAGATGACATCAACTATGGTTCACGCAAGTTATAGCAAGCGATGCCGATGAAACACGTAAGCGTAAAACCAAATGAAAGGAGAAAAAAGTTGTCCCTTTTGCAAATGCAAAGATGAGAAGTAATTAAATGTAGGTAGATTTGGCAAGGTTCTCAGAAATACAAAGAAGTTTCTTTTGTCTTAATTCCCTTTCCTTCTGTGTTAATTTTTTTCATTTTGCTCGTTACCATGTATGTTGGTGCATGCAAACATACAATGTGTATATGGATAGCACAATAATTTTCTACTTCCTATTTTACCGTGATTCCTCTATCACATGACATGCAATATTCAATCAAAGAGAATGGCACGATCAATTAGTAATTAAGTTTAGTTGTAGTGTATATATATATATATAGAGAGAGAGAGAGAGTCATGCAACCTATTAGTGAGTACTGTCAGTATAGGCGACTGATCATATATACTCAAATTTAACAGAATTTTACATGGTCTGCACTCACCAGAACTTCGATGTTTAGTAACAAAAAAAAGGAGAAGAGACCTTTTCAGCGTTGCTAAACATGGACGCTTAATGGTTTCTCATATGGTGAATTAAAAACAGATGAGCGTTTGCACAGGGGTATAGAGTAAAGTACATGTGACGTGTTATATGCAGACACACATGCTAAGCATCTAGACGTACATGTTGGACTGCCTATAAGCATTTTGCTAGAATATGCGTGATCACTGGAGGAAGAGATGATCAAGTGGCTTAGAACGGAAACATAAGTAGATCATTGTAGCCGTAAATCTAGTGTTTGTTAAATATGACACGTATCTTGTTGTCTTCCAGAAGATGTAGCTGCTCTATGGTTCCTATGTGTTTCAGCAGCAGCAGCTAACTGTGGCCGTGGCAAATCTACTGCAAAAAAAGAATGCAAATTGGTGTTTGTCAGTCTGAAAATAGGCACAGTTTAGTTGAGCATGAAGCAATACAGATGACTTTGGCCATGGCAAACCTATTGCAAACAAAAACTTACGAATCGTAGTTATTGGGAGAAGAACACGTTGTAGCAATTCAATGTTGTAGAGGGGAAAATGCGATGCGATAAGCAAACTGGTAGTTAGTATCGCGAAGCTGAAAAAATTCATGATTTACCTGGAGATAAAATGAGTCGTTGCCTGACAATTCGCTAAAATGGAAGATGTTTCGAAATGGAGCTTCTTAACTGAGAAGTTGGTATAGATGAATTAGTATTTGTCGATTGCTCATTGGTGGGTTCCCTGTACCACGGACCATAAGCAACGCAGGTTTTTATTTTATATAATAAAAATGCATAGAGCAATGGTCTGCCAAAGACGGATGTATAATCACTGATGTCTGAACCCAACCAAATCATGATGAACCATGACAATGATCCAATTCGTTTCAACTGAAATGGCAATGATTACCGTGCGTCAACTGTGAAGTATTCCAGAGAGCAATAGCAATATAAAGATTTGGTACTAAACTGGAGTAAATAATTATGTGGAGCAGGATAAACTGACGGAACAGTTCATTGAGAAAGCTTCAGGAGAAATTGCAAGAAGGAAGACTAAAGAACTATGGACATAAATAATAATAGGTATAAGGTAAGCAGACTCACCGCATCAGTGTCGAGAGAAATTGCAGGCAGAAAGGCTAAACTAAAAGAGCTCTGGACATTTATGCATAAGCCATCTTTTAGGAAGGTAGAAGTATTTGGTCATGGCATATGACTATATCTTCGCAACTTCCTAACGATAGGGAGTGATTACTCCTATGTAAGATTCATGAGCATGCCTGCATATGAGCACTAACTTCAATCCCGTTGAACCATGATGGACTGGTGCCCTCTACTCATTGCTCCTTGTTTGGTACTGCTACCCCGCATGGCAGAAATACTCAAAAGTGACAGAAGAAAATCGAGAAGATGAACTTATAAATATGTTCAGCCATACCTAAGATCAATTAGGAAATTAATAAGTAGACAAATTTACACATCTTGTGCCATTTGTTCTAATATGATTTCAAATTAAACATATGGACTGAGAGACAGTAAGATGATCAAAATTTGCCGAAAGAAATTAAACTCTTTAATATTAGATATAGTTTAGAGGTGAACTTTTTTTTATTAACAATTAATTGTAAATAAGTATCAGTAAAAGATGAAATCAATCGTTGGAGGATTCCAGTAATAATTAACATCATCTAATTGCCGGATTATAACAGCAAGAACAATCAAATTCATAGTTGGATGCTTAATTTGATGTACCTTGTGTATGGCTTCCGTGCTGCAGCAGGATCGTTGTTGTCGTCCATCCTAGGCGCTATGGTGACCGGTGACTGGTGACTGGTGAGATGAAGCAGACGGCCAGGAAGGAGGCCGGACGGACTCAAGGCGGATGGCCAGACGGGAACCAAATCGCCGAGTGCGTCGGCCACCTTCTGCTTGGACACGTGGGCTTCATTCGTGACGCGGAGCCGGTCATGGGGCGGAGCCGTGGAAGGGATGGGCCGCCGCGCCGGGTACTGACTCCGCTGCTGCATCTGCGCGCAACTAGAGGCGCCGCCGATGTGGGGGAGAGGGAGAGGCGCCGCTAGGGCTTGCCCGCGATGCCGTCGCGGGGTCGTCGGTGTCGGGTCGGTCGGCGGCTTCGGGCGGGGGCGGCACGGCAATGGCAGGTCGGTGGAGCCAGATCCGTCGCCGTCGATGTCGGTGGTGGCCAGATCTGTCTCCACCGCTCCTCTGGCTGGCCGCCATCGGCGCTGTGGGCGAAGGGCACCACGCCCTCCACGACAGTTGTGGGGGAGAGGTAGAGGGAGGGACGCTCGGCCTTGGGAGCCGCCGCTGCTGTGGGAAAGAGGGAGGTGTGCCGCTGTGCGCCGGCGCCGCCGGTGCCGCTGCGGGGTGGCCACGCCATCACCCTACACCTTGCCGCGCCTGTCCTAGGAGTCGCCGTCGCCGGCCCCTCGGCCACGTGGCCGTCCTAGCCCCCACGCAGCCGAGCTCGCAAAGCTTCGCTGGCGATGGGAGGCCGCCGTGAGAGGGAGCGCCACCGGTGAGGGAGGAGCGCCGCCATCGCTGGCGAGGGAGGAGCGCCGCCGTTGCCGGCGAGGGAGGAGCGCTGTCGGCCATCGGGGGAGGGAGCGCCGTCGGGCATCGGGTCACGAGAGAGACGAGGCCGGATTTTTCTTTTTTTTATTTGCCGCGGTATCGCAGGGGTGGGGAGAGGCAGACGAACGAACCAAAACTAATGTCGCACCAAAAGATGTCCGCACTTTGTTCTTGTTAGTTGTAGGAGATTATCATCATAGCTGTCATCGATCCGGTCGAACCTCACTGTTGATGGTAACAGATTAGATTCAGAGCGTTTGTAGGTCTATTTGTATTAGACAGTCGATTTGTTCGCATGTTATATCCTTTCTCGTTAGATTCACCGGCTCAGTGATTCATACTGGTAATATCCACCTAGTTGGTGATTTCACTTATATCTACGGGCATTGTACTTATCAACATAAAATCAATCGCGATCCATAAGCTCTACTGTCCGTAAAAGCCGAGTTCTATACGTATCGGCAATTTAGTCGATTTTCTCGTCTGGCTGCTCCCGAAGCGGCATATTTGGAACTGTCTAGGCAAAGATCGACATGTTCTACCTTAAATTACTGATAAACTTTCTCTCCTTGTCAATTGCAGGTCAAATTGACTGGCACGTCTCGGGAAAAATTCGCAGGATCGGTTAACCCTGCGTTGAAGCCAAGCGAATCTCTGGGCTCATCCTAAGCAGATCCTTCTAGCTTGCTGTGTGTCGACATTTTTGCGTCAACAGGTAGCCGGGAGTGATTGCAAAAGCCTGAGTAGATGTCAAGTCCAAGCTTTGTGTCCAGCTAGACCACACTATGCACGCCAGGTCACTGTCACCGTGTGCCTTGCGGATGCAGTCAGTGACCACTAGCACCCCGTCCTCGCGTAACCACGGCATTATGTCGCATCCACCGTACTCATGCATTGTGTGCTTCCCCTTTTCCCGGCACCCTATCGGCTCTCGATCGTCGCCCTCACTCCCATACCGAACCCCCTTTTCCCTCTTCTTTTTCTTCTTTTGGGAACACGGCCGCCCGCACGCCTTCCCCGCTGAGCGAATCCCCTCCCCTCTCCCTTATCCTCCCTCCGCTCACTCGCGCACGGAGTGCACCATGGCTGACTTTATCCCCACACCGTGAACCGGCAGTGTCTCCCATCCACGCCGTCTCCACTCCCGGTGCACTATGCCCCACCTCCGTTTGCCATTATAAGATGCCCTTGCGTTCCTCTTGCATCCCCATCCCCCTCGAATCTGAAGCAGAGCTATGAGATCCAATCGTCGTTCGTGGAACTAGAGTCGTCAGCTGAGGTGATTGCGTAATCCGAGAAGAAGAAGGGATCTGGCTTTTGTCGAAGAAGTTCAAGTCCCCCTTTGGTTATTGGTCTTAGAATTCACGATGTTTGAGTTCTCGGTCTCCTATTTCTGGATTAGTTGGGCATACGTCATGTTTTAGATAATCATTTTCTTGTTGTTTCTCCATTGACCTCGTCTATCTCAACCTGTGGATTAAGCCTTGGTTGTACTAGGTTGCTCTTAACCATGTATCTCTAAATCCCTGTGTGGTTTAGTATTCGACATCGTGTAATCTTCCGTGTAATTCTATATCTGCAAAGTGTAATCTCATTTTTCCCTTTATGATTCTTGTTTTGAATCTCGAGACGAGATTCTTTTAAGGAGAGAAGATTGTAACACCCCTGGTGTTACGAGCTTGCTTAGCACCGAAATTGAGGCCCAAGAGGGATTAGCCAATCAAGTTTTTGGGTTTTAAAAATTTAAAACGCACATAAAATGATAAACAAATCCTATGTAACTCACTTTTGTGAACTCAACTAAATATCCCAAGTTAACTTACTTAGTGTATAAAAGTAGTGCTAATGAAAATCCTAACAAGAAAAATAGGATAGGTCGTTTTAATTGTTTGGCACGAAAAATAATTTTTATAAACAAAAAAAATACGACGTGTATATAGTACTTAAATAAAATTCAAAGTGTAAGTTTAGTAGATCAAAATGCAACTTGGATTTTTTAGAATAAATATTGTTAACTAATATTTTTGGGAGTTCAAAAATCCCAATTTGAAATTAAGATAAACTCTTTTCGTTAAGTCGGCAAATATTTGAACTTATGTTTAAAGTGCGAATTTTGTCAAATTATATTAAGCAAACTAATTGAATAGTGCCTAAATATTTTGTTTTCATAAGATTAATATAAAGTATGGACTATTGCTTGAGATGCTTGTTGGGTGAAATAAATAGGGTTTAGACCTTTTTTGAAGTTTAGGCAAAAGTGTTAAGGATTGTTAGTTCAAATTGAACCCTAGATTTCTCTCAAGTCTAAAATTATAATGACAATGCCATTTTGGCATTCAAATCCTGAAAAATGGAATTGAAAACAAGTGTCATGTTTTGGCCTAGCATAGTGATTTGCATCTTGACGAGTGCTTTGCAATGGTATAAGGGTTAGTCGTGTTAGTGATGGTTTTAGTCGCTCATTAAAAGTTTTAAATAGTCTAAATCGCATTTAGGCGCGGCTGTTGGCACTTGTGGCCATGGTCACCACGCCCTACCTCGGCAACGCCACGCTCAGCCATGCGTTGGCTGGCTACGGTCGCCCACACCGTGGCGTTGGCCGGCCCTGGCCCAGCTGACCGTCGCTGCTGCTGCCACGCTGCAGCCCTCTATGCCGTTGCCGCTGTCACCACAGCTGCGTTGCTACACTGCTCTCTCTCTCTCTCTCTCTCTCTCTCTCTCTCTCTCTCTCTCTCTCTCTCTCTCGCTCACTCTCTCTCTCTCCCTCCCTTTGCTATAGCCTACGTTGTTCGCTGTGCTGCTGTGCCATGGCCTTGGGACCGTGCTGCTATCGCGGCTTCTGCTGCCGCATCACTGTCGTCCTCGACGTCTGAACCGTCGTACACCAAGTGGCAAGAGGCCATATAGCCATCTGACCGTGCCACCACCGGCCAAGCACCACAGCGCAAGCATGCCACCGCTCGTCGTTTGGTCACATTGCTCATGCCGCTTCTAGCCAAGCACGCATCTCGTGCTGGAGTGCAAGCTCGCTGTTGCACGTGTGCTTGACCTCGCTAGTAGCCAACCACGCATCAAGGCAAGGAAGAGCCGTGTAAAAGCCTAACCCCTCCTTGTCTCTTTTGCCCGATGTGAGTCGCGCTAGCCAGAGAGTCAAGGCAGCCGCTGTGGCGTTTCCCTGCCCATGCTTTGCCCTCCCTACGTGCCAATTTATGGAGACTATCGCATCAATGGGACTCATCGCAAGCCATCACCGCCATCATGGACGACTGGCCGACGTCCCCTCCCATAGAGGATTCAAAATTCACACGCCTCAGTTCATTAGAGCTCGATTCGTCGCACTTATAGCTCCACCATAGAGTTGTATAGCTGAGCCACCCGCCCTGAGCCACAGCCAAGCTCCGTTGCCGACCAATTTCATGTTTTTCCTCACCGTCGGTCGCCTCCGCTGCCGCGCCTTAACTTGGTCAGGGGTAAGCCGGTATGCTTCGATAGTGATTTGATTACTTGCTCGTACGAGCTTGCCATGGCCCCCTCGTCCTCATGCATGCGCTAGTTCTATCGAAGGCACTATCAGTGACGTACTAATGTAGAGGTGCCATGCTCGAAGTGCCACCACACCACCCACTCGTACGTGGCCAGCGCGGCTCTGCCTTCCTCAACCCCGACCATCACCTTGGCTAGAACCGTGGTAAGCTCCTAGTGCTCCCACGCCTCCCTGTTTGTCTTATCGCCACTCTAGCTTACCGGAGTAGCCACGCCAACACCGTGAAAAGATGGTGCCTTGATGATCATGTCACCATGATGGAATGCTAATCCATGTTTACATCTTGCTCAGGCAAGCCCCGGTGCATAACCCCTATTATTCTGCACTTTATCTTATGCTTGTGCATTAAGTTTTAAGGAGTTGAATGAAAACCACTTGCATATATATATCCTTATCCTATGAGTCCTATAAGTATGTCAGGATCGTGTAGATTGCTATGCTATAGGATTTGATAGAAGTCGAGTGGTTAGCTGTCACTCGCAAGAGATAGGAAAGATATTATTGTTTCTGTCACATGGAATATATATGAATGATAATTGGAGACTCGGCGGAATGGTACTTTAGATCTAGACTTGGTTAGGCATTCGAGTGAGGCTCAAATTGCACTTGTTCTGCCTATGTTGATTGAGGACCGTCCATTGCTGTGGATGGTAATCAGGTCACAGACTTATTATCCTGAGCACATACTTGCTTATGGGAGCAAGAAGGCTCGTTACGCTCTTGTCATGGGTTTTGGCTCTTTCCAGACCGACTGATTAGAGGCGGGGCAAGGTGGAGGTCTAAGCACCATAGTGAGACTGGGTCCCAAGTGTGGGGGCTTAGAGTCCAAGTTTGGACGGGGACTTGGACCCCGTGACAGGAGTGGAATAGGTTGGTCTTGTTTGTGCCTAGGGTACAAACAGGGCATGTGTTTCGGGGTACCTAGCTAGGATACATTGGTTCGCGAACCACCATTTCTGTGAGAGAGGATTCCTTTCATGCTACGATCATAGTGTTTATTTATAACCCTCACAAAAGGTTTTTATAAGAAAAGATGTAAAATCTACGAGCATCCCTTGTATAAAAATGTCAATTATGTTAATGCTCCACCATGTCCTTAAATTAATCATGTTTCCTCTGTAACTCTAATAACATTATTATATTCCATTGTTATAATAAATTGAGGTGATATTCTGGTACTGTAATAAAGTGATGTAAGAAATGACTTAAGAATATTGTAAGCTTTATTCTCACATTTATGATCCTGATGAAAAAATGTGGATTTTTGAGTTCTCCCTTGGGGTGTGCTCGACGGAACTGCGTAGTTTAGTGTCCTCTCTTGGGAACTTAGCGTCTAATGGAAGACAAGTACTCCTAGGAGGCATTAGATTAGGCGGTTCTGCCACACGGCATGGTCGGAGCCATCGTTCATGCTGGTGGTCATGTCCGCGGAGGGGCGGACGGAAGGGGGTGCACCCGAGGCATCCTTTGTGGATGTGGTGATAGGATAGGCCTCCATGTCTGCATCACTCACTCTCTCCATTGCTAGAGGAGCCACTCTGGAGGAGCTACTGCTACAAGAGTGGTCGGCGCCGCTTGAGATCGGCGTGAGGACGCCTCGGTCTCTGGTCCAGGTGGCTGCCCTCGATGAAGTAGAAGAGGAGAGGGAATGAGGGAGCATCCACACGGAGGTTGGGGACGCAGTTCACACCCTGACCACCATGCTAAGCTTGATGCGTGACATTGTCGCCCTAGATGGCTAGGTATGATATGACCGTGCTTTCGGCCCTCATGTTATCTTTCTACACCTCTAAGTCTTGTCTTCTTCGTAGATCCATATGGCCCATAGCTAGGAGAAGTCCTAGTTCATTGCTTAGGAGATGCGGCAGAGTAAGGGGCTAGCTGCACAACTCGCTGTCGCCCATCAGGAGGTGGCTAAGCTTGCCCCTACCGCCCGATAGGTGGCTGACCTCCGAGTTTGGGAGAAGGACGCTCGTGACGACACCCATGAGGCCGAGGAGAAGCTCATGGCCCTAATCAAGAGGGCATGCACGGACAGCTACAGAAGGAGCATGACTATTTTCTTTGGGTCATAGAGGAGCTCTGCACGAGGATTGACCTGGCTCACCAGGAGCGTGCTGACGCTCAACAGTGGATCGACCACCTCGAGGATGAGCTTCAGAGGGAGAGGGACTTGAAGGTTGTGGTCGAGGGCATGTCCACCGGGCTCCCTGTGGATGTCAGTCAGTGCCAAGAAGAGGTCCGACACCTAGAGGACAAGGTGACCCGGTAGCGCGATGAGGTTCACAAGCTTTTGGCGGACATGGACGGTAAGTCTCCGGTTTCCCTTGTTGTCTTTCTCCCTAGAATCCATGGTAGGCCTTTTGACACGGCCGTACGTGACTTAGGCAGGTCTCGATGACAAGCTCGGGGTGAAGGTGATGAAGAGCCATGGCCTAGAGAAGGAGCTCAGCAAGGTGAAGGACACCCTCTAGAAGGTGAGCAATGAACATGAGAACTTGCGTGTTGCCGTCTAGCTGGTCTATGATGAGCTTGAGCTGGCCTCGAAGTAGGAGACAAGCTCATTCATGGTTTGCGCCACTCGGATCATGGATCGAGCATGTGATATGGCAAGGGGCGCACTTCACTTTGGCGTTCACCGATCGTTCGCGATTGCTCATTCTTATTACAAGAACATTGATCTAGCGACGATGAGCCAAGGCTTCGTGCCTGTCTATACCAACACCGAGCTAGACGACATCAAGAAGGAGGTGGCCCCCTAGCGCATGTCCTTTTTGCCAAGATAGAAGATGAAATCATCCCCTAAGGGATTAGTTTAGTCAGATAGGTTAGGTGGCATATTTGTCATAAGCGGACAAGTTCCAACCCTCCTGTTTCGTTTAAACAAGCTTGTCCTTTTATTTTGGTTGAACAAATTTGTTCTTTCTCCCTTTTTATGTGTAAAAAGGGTTAATGTGTTTCAACCCTTCCTGTTGTTTAAGACTATAGAGCTCGAGGTGTGGGAAAAAACTCTGATCATGCTAGTGAGCAAAAACATCATAGCCGCTGGGGCATAGGTTTCTTGTTGTCTGACCAGTTTTACTTAGCGTTTGTTTCCATAAACCTTGCTCTAGGTTGTTTGTCATTGTTAGGGTCGGGTTTCACTAAAGGTTGAGGAGACGATAGCAAAACTGGTAGGAGAAAGCATTTTTTGTTTCAAAAATGTTATTCTTAGTTTTTGTACGTACCCCCTCCCTAGGATCCGAGCCATCATTCTACGACCGCGCATTCGGTCTCCCTGCGAGTCCAACTTCCCTTGAGCCCCCACACGTTATAGGGGTCCGATCGAGGGGTCAGCTTGCCTTTGTGATCATCATCCCTCAAGCATTCTTTTCGATAAAACAAAGGGGCTGAGTCGTGCCATGTTTTTCCTCAATGGATGAAACATTGTGCTCGATGAGCGGCTAACGGGCTAGTCTGAGTGGGGCCCTGGCTTCCTATTTGTGGGGGTCTGGCATGGGTTAGCTGGTGACCAACTCCATATTCTTAGTGGCAAATCCATATAGTTCTCTAGTCCGTTCGACTGGTCCTAAGGGCTCATTGCCTTTCTTCGAGGAAAAACCATGGACTAAAAACCGACCAAGACTCGAACGTGGGCCAGGATGCCCGCGATGCTCATGCGCCCGAGTACTGGCCGCTAGAGGACCCATCCCTTTCCATCCCTCACTCTAAGGGTGCCCTGGAGCGGCTATGAACCTGTTGGAGGGCCAGCCTTCAAACTCCTAGGCCTGAATGGGCCATAGGAGCATTTTTAGCTTCGTATCCCACCTTATCTATGATGGTTCTGGCGCTGAGTTGGACGGCATCGAGAAGGAGGTGGCCCCTCTGGCACATGACTTACTTGTGGAGATACAGAATGAGATCACCCCCCAAGAAATTTGTTAGGTAGATAAGCCAGACGATGAACTCGTAATAAGTGGATAAGCTCTTAAATTTCGTTATGGCCAAACAGATTTTTAGCCCTTCTCCCCTTTTTGTATAAAAAGGTTAATGCATTCCGACCATTTCTATCATTAAGGCTGTAAAGCCCGAGGTGCGCGTGAACAAACTCTGATCATGCTAGTGAGCAAAAATGTCATAGCTGCTAGGGCGTAGGTTTCTTGTAGTCTGACCAGTTTTACTAAGCGTTCGTTTTTGCAACCCTTGCTTCTAGATCTTAACGTGAGAGAGGGCCAGGCACAGAGAATGTTTGCTAGGTGGATATACTCTTAAATGTGTTCCGACTCTTTTCGTAGTTAAGGCTAAAAAGCTCAGGTTGTGGGAAAAACTCTCATCACGCTGGTGAGCAAAAACGCCGTAGCCGATGGGGCATAGGTTTCTTACGGTCTGACCAGTTTTACTCAGTGTTTGTTTCTGCAAACCTCGCTTCTAGGTCTTAACATGAGAAAGGGTCAGGCATAGAGAATGTCTACCGAATAGATATGCTCTTATCAGCCCCCGTGTGAGGCCTGACCCCCTGGCGTTGCTGGGGTCAGGTGTCACTAAAGATTGAGGTGTTGGTAGCAAAACTAATAAGAGAAAGCATGCGTAAATTAAGGATAAATGCGACATAGCAGTTTGATGTTCTAGGCATTGATGAATACTTCATCATCGATGGTCCTAAGCCCCTTGTCGTTGCTGGGGTCGGGTGTCACTAAAGATCGAGGAGTCGATAGCGAAACCGATAAGAGAAAGCATGCATAGATTGATGGGTAAAAGCGACATAGTTGTTTGACGTTCCAGGCATTGATGAAGACTTCATCATTGATGGTCCTGAGACCATTGCCATTGCTGGGGTTGGGTGTCACTAAAGATCAAGGAGTTGATTGTGAAACCGATAAGAGAAGGCATGTGTAGATTTAAGGGTAAAAGCGACGTAGCTGTTTGATGTTCCAGGCATTGACGAAGACTTCGCCATCGATGGTCCTGAGCTTATAGGTGCCTAGTCAGAGCATCTCCACGCTGACATATGGTAACTCCCATGGCAGAAAGAGCTTGTGGTGGCTCTTGTAGCTCTGGACAAGGCGGAGTACTAGGTCCCCAACATTGAAGGCCCGACCCCGCACTCGACGATTGTGGTATCAGCGCAACGCTTGCTGGTACTTGGCCGAGCGACAGAGGGCAATGTCACGTGCTTCATCTAGCTGGTCCATGGCATCCTTGAGGGATGCCTCGGCTCCTTGTTCGTCGTACGCCCTAACCCTCGGCGCTCCATAATTGAGGTCGGTTGGGAGGATAGACTCAAAACTGTAGACCATGAAGAATGGCATGTAGCTGGTGGCCTAGCTGGGGGTCATCCTCAAGCTCTAGAGCATCGTGAGAAGCTCCGTGACCCATCGTCTGCCAAACTTGTTCAACTGGTTGAAGATCCTAGGCTTGAGGCCTTGTAGGACCATGACATTCGTGCGCTTGACCTGCTCGTTTGTGAGAGGGTGTGCCACGGTGGCCCAATCAATGTAGATGTGGTATTCATCATAGAATCAGAGGAACTTCTTCCCAATGAATTGTGTGTCGTTGTCCATGATAATGGAGTTTGGGACCCCAAAGCGATGGATGATGTCAAGGAAGAATAGCATGGCTTGCTCGGACTTGATCATGGAGATCGGTCGAGCCTCTACCCACTTTGTAAACTTGTCTATGGCGACAAGCAAGTGTGTATATCTACTGGGCACCCTCTTGAGAGGTCTGACTAGATCGAGCCCCCAGACTATGAATAGCCATGTGATGGGGATCGTTTGGAGTGCTTGGGCCAGTAGGTGAGTCTGTCGAGCGTAGTATTGACACCCTCCACATGTGTGCACAATCTGTTCAGTGTTGGCTACTATGGTCGGCTAGTAGAAGCCTTGCTGGAATACGTTTCTAACTAGGGTCCTAGGCGCGGCATGGTGCCCGCAGACCCCACCATGGATATCACCCAACAACTACTTCCCTTGTTCAATGGGGATGCAGCGTTGTAGGATCCCGATGTGGCTTTGCCTGTAGAGCTCGCCCTTAATAACGACAAAGGACTTGGCACTACACGTGAGCCGTCAAGCCTCCATTTTGTCTGTTGGCAGCGCCTCACAGAGGAGGTAGTCGAGGTAAGGCATCCTCCAGCCGTCCAGAGGGTCAGGCTCTATTGTTCGATCCTTATCAAGCTCTATGACTTCAGGGTCGGATGGAGCCTAGGGCAGCTGGCCCCTCACCGGTCTATTTTGGCTCCTCATAGTGGACCAAAGGCTTGTAGTGATCACTAGCGAAGATGCTCGGTGGCACCGGCTCTCAAACGGACATCATTTTCACTAGCACATCAGCCGCCTCATTGAGACGCATCAGGATGTGATTGAGCTCAAGACCGTCGAACTTGTCCTCCAGCTGGTGGACTTCTCAACAATACACAGCCATCTTAGCATTGTGGTAGCTTGATTCTTTCATGACTTGGTCAATGACCAGCTGGGAGTCACCCTAGACATCAAGCTGTTGAATACCCACCTCGATGGCGATGCGTAGGCCATTTATGAGTGCCTCATACTCGGCCACATTGTTGAAGGAGGGGAAATGGATGCAAACCATGTACCTCATGCGTACCCCAAGGGGAGAAATGAAGACTAGCCCTGCGCTGGCATCTTTCTTCATCAGCGATCCATCGAAGTACATCGTCCAGTACTCTTGGTCAACGACTGCTGGTGGCATTTAGATCTCGGTCCACTCTACAACGAAATCATCCAGCACTTGGGACTTGATGGTCATCCGGGGGCATATGAAATGCCTTGACCCATCAGCTCGAGTGCCCACTTCGCAATTCTTCCCATGGCATCCTAGTTTTGGATGACCTCACCGATAGGGAAGGACGTCACGACCGTCACCGGATGCAACTCGAAGTAGGACACAACTTCCTCTTAGCGACAAGGACGGCATATAGGAGCTTCTAGTTTTGAGGGTAGCGGGTCTTGGAATTGGACAAGAGCTCGCTAATGAAGTACACGGGACGCTGTAGTTTGAGGGCATGTCCCTCTTCTTCTCGCTCTACCACCAGGGTGGTGATGACCACTTGTGTGGTGGTTGTAATGTAGAGCAGAAGCGGTTTCCCATTGTTTGCGGGGACCAGGATCAGGGCCTTCGTTATGAGCTACTTAACCTTGTCAAGTGCCTCCTAGGCCCCGGGCATCCATTCGAAGTAGTCAGCCTTCTTTAGAAGCTGATAGAGGGAGATACCTCATTCGCCGAGGCACAAGATAAAGTAGTTGAGCGTGACAAGGCACCCTATAACTCATAGTACCCCCTCTATGTTCTAAATTGAGCCCATACTCATGATGGCTGAGATCTTCTCTAGGTTGGCTTCGATGCCACGCTCGTAGATGATAAAACCCAGCAGCATACCCCTTGGGACCTCAAAAACACACTTATCGAGGTTGAGTTTGATGTTGTTTGCTTGGAGTTTCATGAAGGTCTGCTCTAGGTTGGCTAGACCTGGTCAGCCCATTTGGACTTGAACATGATGTCATCCACGTAAGCCTCAACAGTCTGCCCAATGAGATCCCTGAAACACTTAAGCATGCAACATTAGTATGTAGCCCCCGTGTTCTTTAGGTCGAATGGCATTATGACATAGCAGAATGATCTAAATGGGGTGATGAAAGATGTCATGAGCTGGTCAGACTCTTTCATCATGATTTGATGGTACCTAGAGTATGCATCAAGGAAATAAAGGATTTCACACCCTGAGGTCTAGTCGACTACTTGGTCTATGCATGGCCAAGGAAATGGATCCTTTGGATAGACTTTGTTGAGACCCATGCAGTCAACACACATTCTCCATTCCCCATTCTTTTTTCATACAAGAACAGGATTGGCTAACCACTCGGGGTGGTATACTTCCTTGATGAACCTAGTAGCCAAAAGCTTTGTAATCTCCTTGCCGATGGCCCTACGTTTCTCATTGTCGAAGCAATGTAGGTGATGCTTCACTGGCTTGGAGCCTGGCCTAATCTTCAAGGTGTGCTTAGCAACTTCTCTCGAAATGCCTAGCATGTTCAAGGGTCTCCACACAAAGATGTCTCTATTGGCGCAAAGGAAGTCGGCGAGCGTGCTTTCCTATTTGGAGGAAAGTGTGGTGCTGATGCGCACCACTTTGCCCTCGAAGCCACTGGGGTCTATGAGGACCTCCTTGGCACCCTCTACAGGCTCAAGACACCCGGCCGACCACTTGGGGTCAGGCACTTCTTCGATGACCTCCTCCCTGATGGCCGCAAGCTCTTTGGAGGCGACAATTGCCACGGCGTGTTCACAGCACTTGACCTAGCACTCGTAGGCACGCTAGAAGGAGGTGCCGATGGTGATGACCCCATATGGACCCAGCATCTTCAACTTCATATAGGTGTAGTTGGGGATGGCCATGAACTTCGCATAGCATGGACGTCCTAGGATGGCATGGTAGGTTCCGTGGAACCTGACCACCTCGATGGTAAGGGTCTAAATCCTATAATTGGATGGATCCCTGAAGGTAATGGGCAGATCAATCTACCCAAGTGGCATGGCCTGCTTTCCTAGCATGATGCCATGGAAAGGCACCTCGGCCGACTGGATGCGCACTCGATCGATGCCCATGGCATCGAGCGTTTCAGCGTACATGATGTTGAGGCCGCTGCCTCCATCCATTAGAACCTTAGTGAGCTGCTTCGTGTTGATGATCGGGTCAACCATGAGCGGATATCTTCCCGGCTATGGGACGCTTTCCGGGTGGTTGGTCCGATCAAATGCTATGGTGGACTCTAACCATTGGAGGAAGGTAGGCACAGCCAGCTTCACCGTATAGACCTCACAGCGTGCAAGCTTCTAGCGGCGCTTGGAGTCATAGACCACTGACCCTTCGATGATCATGAGGCAGCCATCTAGCATCGTAAATCCATCGTCCTTCCCCTCAGCATCATTTGCGGCCAGCTTGGGCTCCTTCCTATGCTCCCCCTTGTTGGAGCCTCTAGACAAGAACCGCTTCATGAGGACGTAGTCCTTGTATAGGTGCTTGATGGGGAAAGCATGGTTTGGGCATGGCCCTTCGAGCAGCTTCTTGAAGTGGTCTGGGGTACCCTCGGTGGGCTTTTGACCCCCTTGTGGTCGGTGGCGGCCACGAGCGAGCCCTCACGCCGCTGCTTGTTCCTCTTCTTGTTGGGACGGTTGGAGGTGCCTTCACCGGCGTCCTCGTCCCGCTTTGCCTAGCCTTTGAGGCAGTCAAAAATTGCTCTGACCACCTCGTCGCCCGAGGCGTGGTTGGTGGTGATGTCGAGGAGCTCCTTGGTGGTTCGTGGGCCTTTATGTCCTAGCTTGTGAACTAGAGACTCGCAGGTGGTCCCACATAGGAAAGCTCCTATGATGTCAGCGTCGACGACATTGGGCAGCTCATTGCACTATCGGGAGAAGCGCCAGATATACCCATAAAGAGTTTCCTTGGACTTCTATCGGTAGTTTTGGAGATCCCATGGGTTCCTAGGATGCACGTTTGTGCCCTAGAAGTTTCCCACGGAGATCTCTTTTAGGTCTGCCCAACTTTAGATTCAATTAGGGTGGAAGGTGTTCTAACCACATTCATGTCAAATTAGCCAGGAACAATGGAAGGTTACGGATAATAAAACTGTCACTATCCACACCACTGGCTTGGCAAGCAAGCCGATAATCCTCGAACCATAGTCTGGCATTTGTTTCCTAGAGTATTTCAAGATGTTGGTCGATGGTTAGTACCACGGTGGGAAGACGGCATTGAGGATGTATCGGCCAAAGGCCTAAGGCCCCGACAAGTCGGGGCTCAGGCTTTGATCCTCACCACTATCATAGCATTCGCCATGACGAGGGTGGTAGCCGTGGTTAGCCTCCTCCCTCTCATCATTGTGGGCATGCCGGCTGGCATCTAGCGTGTTGCGCGTGTCATGGTGGAGGCCGAGATGCTCATGCACCAGGACCATGGTGCGTGGCCCATCACCTTGTTGCGCCTGGTGGACTAATACGTCCCTATTGGGTCACTCTGAGGGCGTGAGCTGGCTAGCATCGAGCTCACATTGTTGGGATAGTGAGCTTTTGGCCTACTACACTGCTACACACTCGAGTAGTGTGTGAATCTCATGATGGGTCCGATGATCCTCTCGTGTTGCGGGCTCTGAAAGCCCCTGGAGCAAGGCTATCATGATAGCGATGTTCTGGCTCGCCTAGGTGAAGTGTGGGAGGGCTTTATCATCCTCGATGATCCTCTGGTTCATATCATGGGCCATGGTACATGCACGGCCATGATCTCTATGGTGCTCAATCTCTCTCCCGAGCTTCGCATGTTCTAGCTCGAGCTGGAGATGTGCTTCTTCGAGCTCTTGGTGCCACGCCCTTAGCTGCTCTACCCACAGGCGAAGTGGGGCCCCTACACCTCCCTTGACCTTGTTATCAAGGTCATCTATTGGGGTAGCCCCTCCCTTGTGGATGGTTTCGATGTAACCCACGGGGGTACCCACCATGAAACATTCTCACAAGGGGTGATGGCTCCCCCTGCTAGAGTCAGGGTTGGAGAGCAACTCCGATTCTCCTGTGAGAATGTCATGGAAAGATTCTATGATGTATTTGGTCATTCCCATGAACCCATCATTCGTAGGGGATGGGGGCATGCGTTGCACCACAAGGTGGCCAACGGTCTCTGCGGTGTTGCAAAGACCGAATAGGAGCGCTGCCGGGGCGATACGGATGAGGCATTCTGGGGAGTGCAGCTCTCCTCCGGCAAGCTATGTGATGACATTGGCAAACAAAAATGTGAGGCGGCACAGGTCCTCCCAGGATGGTCAAGGTCCTACGAAGGCACCGAGCTAGTGCTCTAGCCTCCTGTAATCGAAGCCGAGGAGCTGGTCGCTCTCAGCGATGTGGGCCTCCGATGTGTGCAGGTGCAGCTCCTCAAGCGCCTCTGTGATCGTGTTAAGATCGGCGAAGTGGAGAGGTTGGACGGTGGTGGGAACCTATGCCAACTCTCCCTTCATCGTAATGATGAAGTCTAGGTTTCCAAAGCGCATGTGCGCACCTAGGACCCAGCTGACACTGTGACTAGCCATCCGAGCCCTAATGTGGAAGTCAAGATGCGCAAAAAGCCCCTACCTGGCATGCCAACTGTTAGTGTTGTTGGACCACTGACGAGTAAATTTGTATTTGTGCGTCTGGCTCGGATGGTGTGCTCAAAGAACATAAGGGTTTATACTAGTTCGGGCAGAACGTCCCTATGTTCAGTTCGTTGCTGCTCGTGTTACCGGCACTTGGTTTGCAGTAGGGGTTACAAATAGGCGAGAGAGGAAAATGATCCTAAGTCTTTAGTGGAAGGAGAGAACAGGTGCTGAGAGCTCGATTGCTACTCAGCCATGTGCTTGTGTCGTGTTCTTATGTTCTGATTCATTCAGCCCCCTTTAATGGGACACCCTGCTTCCCCTTTTATAGGTGAAGGGAAAGCGTGGGTTACAGCAGAGGAAAAGGAGACGAACAAGAGATAGAGAGAGAGAAGGCTTCTAGGATTACTAGGTCCTTCTTCTCCTTCATACAAGTCCTGCCGATCCTATAGATGTCAACAGGGATGGCTCCACGTCGTGGCCCTGTTCGTCACTGACGCCATGCACAGTCGTCATCTACCGGTCATGGCGTTCCACTCCGTCCTAGCTATAACACCCTAGTGTAAGCATTGCATTTGGCATCTGTATTTCATGAGCACAAGTCATCCAAGCATTCATGAACATGAGCATATGAAATTTCATCTCATTCTTATACATTGTCACATGAAATGTTGATTTATATATATGCTTATGCTTACAATCATGTATGACCAATGTATGAGATGGTTGCGATGTCATGAAAACACCTTAGACACATCTAGGATGGCAAATGGAACAATGTTTGTATTCATGGCATAGGCCAAATTTGCTTCTAAGTGTTGGTTTCATTTCAAATGCCATTTTCATGATGCTAGTTTGACCAAAGTTGAATAGTAGTTTACATTATTTGCATAGTTGTGTGACCTAAATAAAAGTTATAGTACTTGACTAGGGTAACAACTTTTATTTTTTGGTCAAGGTCTAATTTAGTGCATAGCATGCTCAAAAATAGCTCACAAGTAGCAAGAAAATGTCATTTTGAGACTTGCAAAATTTTCTAAGTCATAATGTTGTTTATAGTTTCAATGTACCTCACTTGGGAGCATTGTAACTAGAAAACCATTGCGAATTAGGGAATGCTTCCTAAAGCAAAGTTGTAGATGGCATGTAGCTCTACAACTTTCCTTAATGGAGTTTTTGCAATGGATGAATGGATTAGGAGATACAAAGGGTTGAAAAAGCGCTGTTAGTTGGATTCAGCAACACTAAATCGGCGCTAGGGCAGCGAATTGTGGCCGATCAGCCACAGGCCATGGCCATCACATGGTGGTTGTACGCTGGCGTTGTCCCGACCGATTAGGCTAGAGTGAGCACATAAGCGCCGTGCACCCGCCGCTCACTCCACTCACTCGCTCTCACCTTCTCCCGCTCACTCTGCCTCACCAAAGCACCGCGCCGAGCACACTGTGCACCGCCGTAGCTCCACCGTAGCCGCTCGCCGCCGACGTAGCCTCGCTGATCGATTTGTCTCGGCCATAGCTTCTCTGCCATCACCTCCACCTCCTCGAGCCACCAGCATCACCTATAGACCCTAGGTATAGAGGCATTTAGCCTCGTTGTGGCCGTTGTCGTCACTGGAGCACCACCGCGCTTGTGGCTCACCATGGCCCGGTCGTTCCACCGCACCACATGCTTCCATCTTCTCTGGTACAGCACCATGCTAGAGTCTAGATGCTTAGGCTGGATCTAGGAATGACACCACCGCTTGACTGTGTCGGAACGAGTTGCCGCTCCGCGTGCCGCCGCTGTGGCACTTGAGCTCGCCGCTGCCGAGTTGGTTCACCATCTCCCTCTTTTCTCTCGCGTCTTAGGTCGAGTAACCCTAGACCTAGATAGTGGCATGATGGAGACCCACCTTTCACCACCGTCTAACCAGAACAGTGAGAGCACCGCTATTCTCCGTGCGCCGTCGCATGGCCATGCACGCGGCCAAGCTCACCGATGCCACCTCAAGCCCTCACCTGCATCATGTAGCTTCGCTAGGTCACTAGGATAGAATAATCATCCTCACCTGAGTGTGCCATAGATGGAGATGGCCAGCGCATCGCTGCCAACCTCTATCGTCCGTCATGGCCGCCGTCGAGCTTGCTCCAGCGAGCCATCGAGCCAACTAAGCCTACCAGTTGATGCGCGGGGGTGAGAAGAGTGCAACAGTGAAGACACTACCATCGGAGACCTCATTGTCGGTGAGTTCTCACCAGTCAGTGTCATCCCCTGTCTTGGTCTCGCTGATGGGTGGGTCCCCATTGACCGTGGGCCCCAGCTGGCAGCCTGTGTGATGTTTTGATTTTCTAATTTTTTTCCAGATTCGAATGCATGTTTCAAAAATTCATATCTAGAGCTAGGAGTGTCCAAATGGGGTGACCAAAATTTTGTTGGTTTCATCTTGAAGTGTATTATTTGATAAAAATATGAAATATACTATTTAGGGTATTTTTTCTATTGAAATTAAATTGAGCAAGATAAGTGCCTTTAAAGTAGCTTATATCTTGTAAATTGCATAACTTGAGCTAGGAAGGTGACAAAATTGTTATTCCAATTTTGTTGGTCTTGTGTTGACATGCTCTAGCAAGAAAAAATACTAAACCTACAGTAAGCATAATTGAAATGTGGTCTTCATATTTAATCCTAATTAATTGCTAGTTTCTAGTGAAATTGATTGGATTAAAAATACATAACATATGATCATGCAGATTTTTACATAGTATTCTTATGCTCGGAGGAATGTACAAAAATATTAAATCTGTTGTTTGGCACTTTTCACTATGCCAAACTATTTTTGCTAAAATAATCCTATATAACTTGTCATTTTTGTAAAGGTAGATAAACTTATCCAAATGGCATGAAATTTGTACAGTGGATTATTAAGGTCAGTTGTAGGATACTGTAATTTTCCTAGAATTTATTAAGCAATGAAAATATTTATCCTTTAAATCACCTTATTATCTAAGGAAATTAATAGATGGATATAAATAAATTAGTTATGTTTAACCATGATGTTTTCTATGGTTCTTGTGATGCATATGATCTGTTTATGTTATTAGTTAGGCTTAGAAGTAATTAGTTGTATGCAACTAGTTGATTATTGCTTTATAATTTAACTAGATGGTTGCAAATATAGTTTCGGTTGTGATTGTAATTTCATGATGATAATGGTCTTTTATATAAAAATTTTTAGTAACAAAGTTGTAGATAACTTACTTATATACCTTATGTTATATTTTCATAGTCATAGGCCTTGTGGTTTAATAATTATGGCTGTTAGAAGTCTCTTGTCAGAAATGCTTGCTCTCTAGATAGATCTAAAAGATTGAATTGTTTGACTTAGATAACTACTGAATCACATTAAGAGGATTAAAATAAAGTTGTAGGAAATTTCATAAGCTTTCCATAATGTCCACAACCATATTATTTTTTATGTATATAACTCTAGTTATGGTCAAAACAAGTGACTGCTATCTTGTAGTCCAGAAAATAATTTACATAAGTGTTTGCTTAAGTTACTAGAGAAGAGATATGCACCTATTCAGTAAAATAAGATGCAATTGTTATCACTTTAATGCAATGCTATTGAAAACACTTATGAGGATGCATTCATCACATCATATCATATTATACATGTCATCGTATATGCATTTGTGATATCTTATTTCATGCCCATGCATATAGGATCGACCGAAGAGATAACTCTTTTGGTGTTCAACGAGGAAGAAGAGGAGGATCAGCAGGAGACGCCTTAGGCCGTAGCTCTAGAAGAAGAGGAGCAAACTCTCGAGGACCTCCTTGAGTGTTCGGATCATCGGCCAACCTCTTTTCTCAAAGGCAAGCACCAGAGCATTCTAAGTCTCATGTTTTACAAAATATCACTTGAGTCCTTTATGTTTGATGCATTAGGTTATAAGAGTTGATTAAAAACCCTTGATGCATAGAACTACCTTGTCCAGTTACATATATCTTTAACCCTGTATAGGTCCAGGATCGAATATATGCTTAGCCATGCTTAGACCGGTAGAAGTCGGGTGATTTCTTATCACTTGCGAGATATAGGTGGATACTGAAGCACGGTTGGCTATATTTGCTATCGTGAAAAAGAACTATGGGAAAATGGAAATGGAGGTCGGGCGGAGTCTATGTGTAAGTTGACTCATGTGATTTTGTCTGTGTCGGTTAAGGACCGTACCGTTGTTGGCACTTCTAACAAGATTGAACGTATGCCTCTCACTTGGCTGGCCAGATAACTCGTTCCGACCGAGAAGCCGTGTAGCTCAACTCAAGCTGGGTCCCGTTCTGTAAAAGTGCGCACTCTAGATGGTAGTAAGGATGTGCAGGGAGCCAGACGTGAGCCCAAGGGTAGGGTAGTCATGATCATCCTGTCAGCTAGTTGTCCCTGATTGTGCGATGCTGGGCGAACCCGTAAAATGTGTACCTGAGTTGTACCAAAGGTGACTGTTGATCTAGTCTGTCTAGGTTTATGTTAGGAATAAATTCCCAGGTGGTTGAAATCGATTTGAATCGTCGTCTCTTTCGGACAGTGAGAAACTTGGCTAGTCCCAACATCGTAGTAACTATGTTATGGAATATGATGGTTTAGATGAACATGGAATTACTACACTAGTTATGGTTGCTATTGTATGCTACTAAATGATATACCACATGTTTGGCACATGTTAGTTGCTAATCTAGAGATGAATAGCTATAATTAACTTGATGACCGAATTATAATTGTATAACTGAATTAGTCGTTTTTATGCAAAATGTTGTCAAGCTATCTCCACTTATAAAGCCATGCAAGATCCTTGGAGTCACCTTATTTTTTGTTTATGACGGGTAAGTCTAGCTGAGTACCTTCTCGTACTTGAGGTTTTATTCTCAGTGTTGTAGATGGTACAGTTTATTATGGCTATTGCAGGAACTGCTTCTGTCCCACCATGGACGAGGAGTGAGCCCTAGGCAGGCATCTCTTATTAATCCTTCTGATATGCTTTTGTGGGAGTATGATCGTGGGCTGGCACTATGTTTAAACAATGATGGCAGATGTTAGTTTCAAACTTTAATTTGATTCTGCTACTATTTTACTTAAACTCGGTTTGTAATAACCTTAATTTGTACTCTTATGGATGAACTGTATTTGTGAACTTCATGTAACGTGTGACATATATGTTGAATCATGTACGATCTTGGTTGTATGTTGATGGTTAATCGAGACCCTTCGTGGTACTCGACGGACTACCTGGTTTATATGGGCTCAAGTATGACAGAGCAACCGCTTGCGGGCTGCCATTATATTTGTGCTCTTATAAATTAGTCGGTTCTGCTACATCGGCGGACGTCATGATGAATTGACGCGTCTGTCAGCGTCCGTACGAGGATTAGGCAGAACAGTACCGGCACGCCCGACACTGTTCTTGATGTGAATCGTCAGGTATGACCCGTCATAGCTACGGGTTACATCTAGACGTGCCAGACTCTTTCCTGATGTCAGAGTTTTAACCTAGGCCCATACGCTTGGACCTAGAGTGGTTGGCGGTGGTATGGGTCCCCGTCGAACTAGCGAAATCCACGTCCTTGGGGTCGGATGAGACAGAGCACGAACCCAAGGGATCGAGCGAGACGGAGCCTACGGCCTTAGGGTCAGGCGAGACGGAGCCCGCACCCGAGAGGTCGGGCGAGACGGAGCACGAACCCAAAGGGTCGGGCGAGACAAAGCCCGCACCCGAGGGGTCAGGCGAGACGGAACCCACGACCTTGGGCAAGACGGAGCCTGCGGCCTTGGGGTCGCTCGAGACCTTTTAATACGTCTCGAGACATCCGGGGGAGTCAGCGTGGGCGCTAACCTCCTTGCTTTAGGTATCCCTAATAACGATACCCGACACTATATCAGTAACTTGATCAACAGGGCCATAGTTTTCATACATACCTAGTAATTACTCCTAAGCAAGTTAATAAAGAGTGGTTGGAGTTGGTAGAGTTTAAATCTGGGATCTCAAAGAAATTTAATTAAAAGTTATTTAGTGTATCAGAGTAGTTAAGCAAGGAGGATTTTGGATCGAGACTACATGAATGGGAGAAAATGGCTCAATGAAAGTCTGAAAGAAAGAGATAAGGTAATAATACTTTGGTCTTTTCATGTTGTCTTAATTTTGGTTTTTTTTTTTTTTTGTCATTTCATTTCGTTACTATGTTATAAATTTCTAGTAGGTAGATAGTTTAGATTTTCAACCATCTATTTTTACTCCGACACATGGACATCCGTCTTTTTTTTTTGTTTTTGTTTGGGACGAACCTTTTCTCCCTCGCCTTCGCCTTTTCTTTATCCGCCTTGGATTGAGCTGTTTCCCCGCGGTCCGCGGCATGTGCGCCTACATGGACATGGCGCCGATGCGGTCGGTGCCAAGCCCGATAGAGTCAAAAGGCTGCAACAGCGTCCTGTACCCGGCGTCGACTAGCCAGTACGGCAGCCTGCTACCGTCTCTTTCCATGTCGTGATGCAGCCTATTGCCGGTGGCCATGTGTCCGGCGGATCCATCGCGACGCCATGCTCCGTTTCGGGGCCGAGCTCGCCTGAGCCTGAGTGCGCGCCTCTGATTGACGGCCCAGCAACTCTATCCACCGAGACCCCTCCAAAACAAAGGCTTTTTACTTAAGTTTACTTCCTATCACGTCACATATTTAGATATATATATATAAAATATTAAATATAGATTAAAAATAACTAATTACACAGATTACGACTAATTTGTAAGACGAATTTTTTAAATCTAATTAATCCATGATTTGACAATATTTTGCTACAGTAACATATGTTGATGATAGATTAATTAGACTTAATAAATTTATCTCGTGGATTGACTTTTATATTTTATTTTTTTATTATTATCTAAACACTCTGATGTGACACACTGATATAACACCTGATATATGATATCCTAATCTTTAGTCCTTGATTTAAACACCACCAAAATCATCACTTTCTCGGTCAGCCTCTACCCTCTGGCAGCCACAGTGCTGGAGCACCGAACAAAAAGAGCTGGGCATGGAGAAAATATCTGATAGGACAAATGGTTGAGTCGTTCGTGGGTTGATTTCTCTAATCCACACTCATTGAAGTCTTTAGTACTGTACATACCGCTACCTGGCATCGCCTTCATCACTTGTTCGACTACCACTACCAGTGCAAAACCCGCTCAACTCTTGCACAACGTGTGGTCACTTATACAAGGCTAGACCGGTCATCAAAAACAAAATAAATACATGATGCTACAGGTACCGCGTCGACAGATTTCACCTCTATTATATTACACGATTCCGGGCCCATCAGTCGAGAAGAAGAAAAAATCTGAACAAATGCGATAAAAGGAGCAAGAACACGGTTTCGAGCAAACAAACAATGTACAAGAAAACAGGCTCTACGTACGTACGTCATGCTCACTGTTTGGACGGGTTGCTGCTGGGCTCGCCCTGCTGCAGCTGGTTCATCTTCTGGTACAGCGCCACCATCCTATTGTACGCCTCCATGCTACCCGGTTGCTGCTGCATATATACATGCATTCGTGCCGGTCAGCACAGATCGACATCATATCATCGTTTGCACGTAGGTTAGGTAGATACGGTTTGCACGTACGTACCTGTCCGTTCTGCTGCGCTTGGCAGGCCAGGAAGGCGGAGAAGGCGCCCGGCACGGCGCCGCCGCCGGGCTGCTGGGCAAGGGAGGTGGCGGCGGCGCTGGAGGTGGCGGTGGCGGTGGCGGCTGCAGCGGCGGCAGGGTCCCAGGACATGGGGACGAAGGAGGGCGGCGGGTGCATCATGGGCGGCGTGAGGCCTGCGTAGCCCGGCTGGGCGAGGGAGCCCATGTTCATCATGCCCTGTGCCATCTGTGCCATCTGGGCCATCTGCGCCATCTGGGCCATCACGGACATCTGGTGGAGCTGCGGCATGGCCATGCCCATGGGCATCATCATGCTGCTCAGCCGGCTCATCACCTGCGCCTGCGCCTGCAGCTGCTTCAGGTAGTCGATCACCTCGTCTAGCATCGACGCCTTGTCTGTCTGCTTTCATTCAGGGCACGGCAACAAACGCAGCAACGTGTCGGATTTCCGCTTATTACAGATCATCGTCATATACTGGTTCCGGCAGATGAGTCGCGATCGTACGTCTCACCTTGTTCGAGTTCGGGACGAGCCTTTGCAGCGTTTTCATCTTCTGGTTGATCCTGTCCCTTCGTTTCTGAAACAAAACGCACAAGATATAAGAAGCAAAAGGTTGGCCCAACTAAAGACATACTGCTGCATTGGTTTCGGCCTGTATAGGCCCAAATATAAGCCATATGCCAAGCTGAAAGAAAGTTGGAGCGTCCTTTCATTCTCAAGAACCTACAGCACAAGGTTCTCAAGGAATTTATTAAAGGAGAACAAAAGGCTCTGAAGGAACTGGCAAAAAGTGCGGCATGGCAAATGAAACTGCACTGCTAAGGCGTATTGCATCTTATTTCGAGTCCGCAGTCAACAGTCACTGTCACGCCGCTGGGAAGCTTCGAAACCTTGACGATTCGTTTTTTTTTTTACCACTAGGTCGCAAAAGATATTTTTTCAAACAGTGTGATAGCTATGTGGAACTTATCCTACATAGCAAAAACGTGATTGTGAGGTACGGTAGGGTATAAAGCCAAAATGGTAACAACAGTAAAGAAACACGAACACATGTTGGTTCCTTCTGTCCCAAAGACATATTTGAAACGTTCCTATCTAGATCACGTATAGTTATTACTCCGCCCTGCCGTGTGAAAAAAAATAGGATGATGTTGGCAACGTGCAATCAACTTCTATCAGGATCATTTTTCGCAAAAAAAAAAAAGAAAAACCATTTGTCGGAATCTGATTCTATATGTAGTTGCACAATACGGAAATGACGTTTCAAGATTTTCTCGGAATACCTTAGTCTTAGGCTACCTTGTTGAGTAAACATATGATAATAACCGAGATTATTGGGTGAAGAGTTTTAGAGACCATTTTTGATGATATCTAAGCTTAACTCAGTTCGGTTCCGTATTTTCAGCAAAAGATTATATATTTTAGCGATATAAGTGATGTGACATGCCGATAGCTACTCTCTCATATGTGGTCATAAAGTTAGGATGTGTGTGTACTCGTAGAACTAGTGAGTGTGCATGCGCATACATAAGCGTCCTGGTCACTTGGTTTATAAGTCGTACTTTTTCAGTCAACAAATAGTATTTTTCTCTCACCATAAATCAGTCAACAATACTTTCAGTCATGGCTTATCAGCTAAGCGAACAGGGCAAAGGTTTACTCCATCCATTCCAAATTATAAGAAGTTTTGACTTTTCTAGATACATGGATTTTGCTATTTTCTTAGATATACGCTAGGTCTACATATAGTAAAGCAATGTATATATCTAGAAAGCCAAAACATCTTTGCCCTGTTCGCTTGGCTGATAAGTCATGATTGAAAGTACTGTTGGCTGATTTATTGTGAGAGAAAAATAATATTCGTTGGCTGAAAAAGTACAGCTTATAAGCCAAGCGAACATGGCGCTTATAATTTGGAATAAAGAGAATACATCTTTACTATATATATTTAAAAAAACTATAAATAACCATAAAGTCATTTGCATGTGCACTTAGACAACCAAAGAAAGAATAATTGACATTTTGTTTCAGCGGAAATATGTAGAAACGCGGCTTTGTCGATTAAAACTCTAAACTGATGTTTTATTTGAGAGGTGCCCCTCCTATCATGAGTTTATCTTATAAATTTTGGTGGAATAATCCATTCCTCATGCTTATTTATACTAAATTTTAGTTTGTTATATGGAATAAGGTAACGATGGATCAAACTATTCCATCTCACAAACTAAAAAAAGGTGAGGAGTGAGCGATAAATTGATGAACCACCCAATTTCTCAAACTAATCACCTCAAAAGGCTTGCACCTCCTAACCAAACCAAAAATTAGTATGGCTAAATTTTAGTCACCAAATTTGGTGGACATGGATGTGGTCAACTTTGGCCACCAAAATAAATTAAGGTGCCAAAGGAGGAGGACGTCAAGCCAAATTTTAGCATCAACTAAATGATGACTAAAATTTGTCAAAGTAATCAAAATTTTGGCTTGGCTAGCCTAGGAACTAAGCCAAACACATCGTAAATCCCTTGTCCACGGAACAAGCTGCTAGCCCTAAGTGTGTGTTGTTGGAGCAAACAAATCTCACCCAATATTAAGGGGAATCCGGGCCAGGAACCATTCTGTTCACTGAAGCTTATTCAAATTACATAATGACTCCGGCCGGGAATATTTCCCGGCAGTCTTTCCCCTTCAAACGAACGTGGCATAAGTGGTTACTGAAAGTGATACGTAGAACTGTTTGACATATGGCCCATGATTTTGCAATAATCAGAAAGGTGAGCGCTGTCGACAAGAAACTACAGGAATGTGTACGTGCCATAATGCTGGACCATGCATTTTATTTCACCTGCAAGTAACTTATCCAAGTTCGCGTACGACTGCAGAAAAAAAAAGGGATCTTACACGCTCAGATTCGTTATGGATCGCAGCAGCCCGGCTCCTCTTGGTAGAAATCGACGACCTCATCGCCCCGTCCCCGTTGATCACCACGTTCTCCCCTTCGTCGCACAAGCCGTCTCTCTTTAATCATTTTGCCAAACATGCATGTACGGACACATATAGACAAATAAAGCATATATTAATGAACATAATATGCAAATCAATACAAAAATAAGCTTATTGTAATGGAAATAGAAAGAACACAAACCCTGCATGCATGTAGCATGTAGCATCCGCAGCTTAGCATCGAGCAATTCAGAAATTAAATTCAGATGTGAAGTGCATGAAGCTAGCTAGCTCGAGCCTAGAGGTGTGTATACGTATAAATATGATGAGCTTGCCTGTGACCGACGGCTGAAACAGCGAGAATCACTGGCCCCTCCACCGATGCTGGTGTTCTCAGTGTCCGGGGAGCCCTTGTCGTCGCGCTCCAGGGACGTGGAGTTGTTGGTGGTCGTCGTTGTGAAGCCGCACACGTCATCAGCCCCGCCGGTGCCGCAGCAGGCGTCCAGCGTGAGCAGCGCGCTGCTCTCGCCGCGGCGGCCGGCGGGCGTGGCGGCGGTGCTCCCCTGGCTGGCGCACACCAGACCGCCGTCCTCGCCAACCACGCGTGCCCGCTTCCTCCTCGAGCCGCCCGCGTCTCCTCCTCCCTCTGCCGCCGCCTCGTCCTGCACCCTTGCAGCGCACGGCACTAGCGCGTCCGCCGCGGACCGCCCCTGCACGGCGTCGACGACGGCGCCGCCCACCCCGACCCAAGGCGCCGGGTGCTGCACCGGCTGCGAGGAGAGGAAGTGTGACCGCGCGGCCGCCTCGCCGACCACCGCCTCCAGCGTCTCGCGGTCCCCAGACGCTCCGCCGCCGCCGGCTCCTATGGCCTGCAGCTGCAACGGCGGCGGCGCGGCGGGCGGGTACTTGTGCTGCACCGGGCGGTTAAGCAGCCCCAGCCCGTGAGAGGAGATGTTGCCCTTCTCCCACGTCAGCTCCGCCACCTCGTAGTACTGGTCCGACATGGGCACGACGACGGGAGCGAACGCCCCGCCGGCGGCCCCAGCAGCTGACACCTCCAGGCCCCGGTGCGCCCCGCCGGCGGTCGTCGTCGAGACCTGATGGTGGTTTAGGCCGCCTCCGCCGCCAGCTACCACCGCTGGGTCGTCCAGATCCCAGCTCGGCACGCACTGGTTCATCTCCGTCCTCACGATCGCGTGCGGTGCGTGGCTGATATATCCTCACGTCGTCACGCACTGATGCAGCAGTCTGCAGCTAGCTAGTTTGCTGCACGTACGATCGACACGACGGGCGCAGGGGCCGCGCCGCGCGCGCTCGGAGTGCAAGCTAGCAAGAGCGTATATGTGGATCGATGGTGCAGTCGTCGCACGCACGCGGCCGGGCCTGGATCGCACGGAGCCGCCGGCGGAGATACTTATGCAGCGGTGGGTGGGTATAACGGTTGCTTGCTACGGGTGTGTGTGTGTGGCGGAGCCATGCCATGCAACGCATCGTGTGCGCGCTCTTGTGATGTGAGGAGATTGGCGTGGATGAGAACGGAGGAGGCGGGGGCAGCGAGAGGGACGGCACGGTCGCGAGGGGCCTAGGGCTTTGTGAGGAGGAGGCGGGCACGTAGCGGCCTCGCCTTCCACATGACCGCAGACCACGTTGGCGCCAGCAGCCACATTTCCCAATCACCGTGGCCATCATAGTACTAGCGACTCCAGTGGCGAGTCCCCTGTTTCCGGCGATTTTTGCAGGCATGCCTTTGCCTGCCTGCTCCATCGGTTCTTGGCACACGGCCGGCCAGTGTACTTGCGCAGCTCGCTCTCCTTGGATCATTGCCGCGAGCTGTGTCGGCAGCGTGCATGGAGCCGGACCCCGGGCGGTGGGTGGGTTGATAGCCATCGAGTGGAGGCCCGAGGTGGCTGGCCTGGTGGTCTGTTGCTCACTTGCTCCCGGACCTGGTTACTGCTCCCCGATTTGGTGTTGCCCGTCTCGGCATGGCCGCACGGGCACGGCGCATATATACACCGCCAGACCGCCTCCAACCTCTCCAATTTCCTTGGGGCCGAAGAAAGTCATCATCACCGTACGTCCCTATGAGCTTTATTTTGAACTATCCTGATGAAGTGACGAGGCATCTCGAGCTCGTAAACGAAAATATGTGTAGGTATAAATTCCGTTCCAAATAATAAGTCATTTGTTTATTTGTTTTCTCATCAGTTTTGCTATATCTGTCTAGACATACGCTATAGCTAGATATATAGTAAAATTAATGTATCAAGAAAGTCAAAACGATTTATAATTTGGAACGGGCGGAGTATATGGCAAGTTGTGTATCCATATTGTCGATAGAATATCGTCGGTAGTCTTCCGAGGGGTATCCCACGAAGGTAGATTGATCGTCAGAGATGCGTATAATGGAGAACAAGAAGGCAACAGAGACATAAGAATTAGACAGGTTCGGGTCGTCAGTACGACGTAATACCCTACTCCTGTGGTCTGTTGAATTGTATTTGCTATCGTATGATATTGCGTGTGTTTGGAGGGGTCCCTGCCCGCCTTATATAGTCTGGGGGCAGGGTTACAAGTCGGTTAGATCTGGGAGATAACCGGAAAGTAATAATAGATTACAGAAATCATGGGATCATACGTATCCTAACAGATCTCGTAGTATCTTTAGGATATCTTCCCGATATCTTGCGGGACGCGCCGAGCAGCGTCGTGTTCCGCAAGGCTTCGTCTTGTGGGCTGGGCTACCCCTAGGGGGCGCATCCCATGTGGTCTGCCGTGGGTATCCGGGGTCGTAGCCCCCCCACATATGTACGGTTAATAAACAAGATCATTGGTCAGTATACTCCTTCCGTATCATACTAAGTGTAGCTTCAATGGTTATTTATGAAATAACTCTCAGACATATTATATCACATTTTAATAGAAGAGAGAGAAAAAACCATCTCATAATTAAGAGCTAGACTTATGCATATAATCTAAGATTATATGAGAGTATCGTATGGGACTATCCATGTTTTGAGCTATGACTTAGTGCTAAAAGTTAATTTCATTAAGAGCTCTTTTTTATCGATGGAGAAACATAGAAAAAACATAGGATTTGGCCACTGTTCACTCCTTTGGATCGCGGGAAATGACCACGGAAAAAACAGAGGATCTTTCTATGGCAACTGTTCTAGAGGAAAAACGGAGGAAATCTAACATTCACGTAGACCTCTTGTTTCTTTTCCTTTGAGCTGGATTGAGAACAATTAATGCTCTGTTCTTTTGGACTTGTTCCGTAATTTTTTAGTCAACGAATAATATTTTTTTCCCATGTCAAATTAACCAACAGTAGCCGTGGCTTATCAGCCAAAACGAGGCAAACGAACAGGGCGAAGTCCCTCGAGCGAGCTCATCGCAGTAAGCACGACGTAGAGGAAGAAGAAAACTGCAAAAAAAGAACTTATGCGCCGGCCCGCCCGCCCGCCAGTGCGAGCTTGAGCTCGTCGTCGCCCGCTCGCCGGCCGTGCTGGAGTTCGAGCTCGTCGTCGCCCGCTCGCCGGCCGAGCGGGAGGTCGACCACATCATCGCCCAGGCTGCCGCCCCGTGATTGCCGCTCGAGCTCGCAGCCTCCTGCCACGCCCGTCAACTTGCGGCCCCACTGCTGCGTTGGCCGCTCGAGCTTGCAGCCTCGCTCTACGTCCCGCTGCTACTGGCCATCGATGCTGAGAGATGAGCTTCAGTGAAATGAACGGATGAACGCGGGCGGGTCTTATAAGTGGTACTTTTCCCAGTAACGAACTATATTTTTTCTCTCATAATAAATCAATCAATAGTATTTTCAGTCATAGCTTATCAGTCAAACAAATAGAGCAGAAAACGATAGAGAAGGGGATAAGATCGAGATGTGATGACTCACATTTGTGACACCAACAAATGAAGCCGCAGATAAGGTAAGTGGTATTCTTTATAATTTTCTAAGTTTTCCATTCCTATAAATTTCATATGCCTATCCGAACAACAAATTCTTAAAGTTTTCTATAGTTTTCAATCCTCTGTTTTCAACTCCAATCCTATCATATTCCTTTATTTTTTTTTCTATCCTGTGTTTTTCCCATCATGTATTCCAAAGGAGCCCTAAAGAAGTTATTTTAGAGCTGCTAACTAGCTCATACTATCGAGTGTTACCTAAGTGCACTTTTAATACTCAAAATTTACTTCAAAATAAGTGTTCGTACTTCTATGCGCTAGATATAAAACTACATAGGCCTCATTTGGCAGAGTTCTAGCTCTAGAAAATCCATAAATTTTCTAGAGCATATATATTATAAAACATTAAATAAGAGTATTTAAATCACCTTATTTTGATTAGCATAAATAGAGTTAGAGCTGTACCAAACGAGCTCATAATAATGACTCTAGTAGCCTTTTATGCTCTCTCTATTTCCAAAGCGTAATTATTACATTAATCTTCTGAAGGGATCCTATAAATGCGTTTATTATTAAAGAGGGAATAATATCGTGTAATCTTGCGGACATCCTTCTGGACGACAGAAGGCCGGATCATTCTGCCATCCTTTCCACACGATCACACTCTCCAGGCCAACTGTAAATTCGTCGCTATCATCATGTGCCATCATATCACACTCCATAGATTAATTAAGACTAATTAACCGTCATTAGCACATGCTTACTGTAGCAACACATTGTCAGGTTATGGATTAATTAAGCTTAAAAATTTCGTCTCGTAAATTAGTCTCAATCTGTGCAATTAATTTCGTAATTAGTCTATATTTCATACTCCATGCATGTGTCTAAATATTCGATATAACAGGGGCTAAAGTTTAGGAGGGAGAAACAAACATAGCCCCGATGGACTTGTTCTCTCAATTCTATCCATCTTATAGCTGCTTCCCGCCAAAAATTTCCTTCAGGATATATAGCTCTGGAACCCGTTCAAATTTAATCAGGTAAAAGGTACCACTTCCACAAAAACAACTTTAGAAGACACATTTTGATTACCAAAGGCGGACAGAAAATACGAGTGTCTAAAAAAAATACACAATGATATTCAGTGGTGGACATCTAACTTAAGGAGACACCAAAAAAATAATGCCTCCTAAAACCAATTAACAGAGGCGGGCCATTTCAGGTCATGTCCCTAAAAATAGTCATTTTCAGATGCGTGGCCTTAACACTATCACAAAAACAAAACTTTAGGAGATGCGCCCTTTTACTTTCAGAGGCGGGCGGAAAATTTATATGTCTCGCAAATGCTGATTTACGGAGGCGGTCATTTTACCTACGGAGGCACCTAAAAGTCATCCTCCTCTCAAAATTGATTTACGGAGACGGTCATTATATGTGCTGAGACAATAAAAAAATTCCTTCCTCTGAAAATAGATTTTATAAAGGCAGATATCTTAAGATGTCCGTCTCCGAAAATCGCTATTAACATAGACGGATTCTAGGCGCCTGTCTATAAAAATCGATTCACAGAGATGGGAGTCTTGATATGCTCGTTTCTATGCTAGCGTCTGACTTGAATGCACACAGCTAGAGTGGCAAGACAGGAAGTCGCGACTTGCCCCTCTTACGACTCGCGAGACAGGAAGTCGCGACTCACACCTCTTGCGACTCGTGACGAGCCGCCGTCACTACCCCGCCTTCCACCACCGCTGGTCCCCCTCCTTTCTCCTCCGGCATCACACTGGAGGCCGAAGGGAGTGGGGATCCATCATTTTTAATAAGTTTATAGTAGATCGAGTGTTAGGGTCAGGGTCTTTTCATGCCAAGTTTTTTGGTGTTGGGGATTTATCTCTTCCTCCTTCTCTTCGGCGACGGCGAGGGGGTAGGATGGAATCGCTTTCTCCTTGGCGGCTCTATTGAAAATGAGGACGACAACTACAACGTCAACAATTTCACCGGCATGACGACATGGAGACCTTTCTTTCCGGGTGGCGACATCAAGGCGGAGGTGATGTCGCTGCCATGGAATAATTTTCTCCGGTCTCCTCTCCGTTTTGTTGTGGTTAGATCTGGCCACGATGAAGGACTAGGGAGAATAATTTTCAGATCGGTCTTCCTCAATCTTCGATGGCAGAAAGAAGAAGAAGACACAAGAAAGAATAATTTTCTCAACTCCACCTGTAGGAATGTTGACCGTCGTTCGTTGGGCATATGTTCTCAGGCCTGTTGCCGAGTGTTTGCCTATGCGGTACAATTTAGATGAAAATTAGTTTCTGGATATATATATATAGTGTATTGTAGAGTGTTTGTAATGTGTTGATGTACCCAGCTATTATCTAATATAATTCTTCTTTCGTCGCAAAAAAAAGATGCTTGTTTCTATAAATAGTTGTACAAAAAATAATTCATATTTTTTTCATACGAACTTGGATGAAGACAAAATTTGTATTAGAATTCTAGCTCTCCACACGATCTACAACTTTGTAGTTGAAAAGTTTTTAATTTGAAACTATTTAGAGTCCCAAAAATTTATTCTAAATTCATAGATTTTGAAATTTAAAATTTCAAACAACCTTAGATGTTGACATGATATATATCAAAGTTATAGGTATCAATACAATCTAGAAATTTGTAGTTGAAAAGTTTTTTTATTTGCAGTTGTTTAGAGTCCCAAATATGTGTTGTATATTTAAAAATTTTGAAATTTAAAATTTAGAATTTCTAAACAACCTTAAATGTTCACATTGTTAATACCAAAGTTGTAGTGACCGACCTAATCTACATGTTTGTTGTTGATAAGTTTTTTATTTGAAAATTTTTAGGGTCTCAAATATTTATTTTAAATTCATATATTTTGAGATGAAGTTTTCAAACAATCTTATTGAGACACATCCTTCACTAAAGTTGTAGTTTTGGACAGGATTTAAAACTTTGTAGTTGAATTTTTTTCATTTGAGTTTATTTATTAGTAGCCAAAATATTTAATACAAAATTACAAAATATTTATATAAAAAAGATAGAATCCTATATATACCCACAAGTGATTCGGTGGTGTAGTGGTAAGGTTGCATAGGTCTTGAGTTGTAGGTCACAGGGTTTGAGTGCTAGGAATGATATAATTTTTTTGTTTTTGTGTTTTCTAGAAACCATTAATGGAGGTGGGCACCTTAAGACGTCCGCAGACGGGCATTCCAACTGCCTTTGTAAATGGCGATTAATAGTGGCGCTTGGTTGGAGGTGGACTGTCTGCACGCCTCTGTAAATAAAAAACATCGGTCTCTGAAAATGTTTTTGGTAGTAGTGTAAGCGGCACACCTCTGTTAATTGAGATCCAGCCCGCTAACACGTCTTAGCCAACTAGGGTTCATGACATATATAATGCAAAGATAAAACCCTAGCTATCACTTCGCCCCCCTAACTTCCTCAGCCCGCCACCATCTCCTTAGCTCCATCTACACCGCCCCAATCCTAACCACCTACAGGAGGATCGGGCGAGGGCGTGGCAAATCGAGTTCCTCAAAGGCCACCATTGCTGAGGATGTGAGTGTCGTTGATGAGGAGCGGGGTCTCGGCCCACACATGACACCAGTTCTTAGAGCTCCACTACCTAGAGGCCGGCGGTGTAGATTGAGCATGACACATCGGCCGATGATGCAGATCAAGTGAGGTGTGGCACATCGGCTAATGGTGCACGGCCCTGCCCCCTCCTAGTGGCAGGAGGCCGCTTCATGGTGGTGGCGCGCGCCTCCATAATCTATGTGTCACCCTCTTCAGGTGTATGCTCAGCTCCATCAGCTGTGCATGGGTGTGGTCTCTAGTCCCCTTCTGGTGGCCGATCTGAGAAGGGGGTGAGGTCATGGTGTGACCCCACACAACTGAGGGCGAGGTGTAGTGGTGCCGCCTGTGTGGGGTGTGGTGGTGTGTCCTCGAGCGAGGGTGAGAGAAGCTAGCAGTAGGCTCTGGAATGGGCTCAGCGGTGAGCCATAAGCGGGCTCACGAGCAGCTGGGGTCCCCATTTTTTTGCTTGTTTTGGATTAATAGAGGTGGACATTTATGATCGCCTCTGAAAAGATCGATTAACATTGACGTTTCAACAGAGGTGGGGGACATGTCCTCCTCTGAAAATATGTTCTAACCGACTCTGTAAATTGTTTGTGTGCTAGTGTATGGTATCAGGGATAGGGATGGCAACGGATCAGATAAAGTACATATGAAGTAAACATTCATCTGCGACAAATTGCTTATCATGTAAAACTTAATAATCGTACCCTTACTGTAGGTAATATTTTGTACCCATTTCTTCTTATTAAGAGCGCGGAGTTCGGCCGCTCCTCAGGCCATCCACGATGGTAGAAAAAAATTTCACCGTTGAATTCTGTTTTTACGATTCGAGTTTACCCCACCGTCCTCTATTGTATAGGGTCCACGCATCACCGTACACATGGGACCGAGAAAAATATCTCCTTCATCCTCTCAATCTCAGCACAGATGCCACGGCTTTTCCCTCACGTCGCTCTCTCCCGTGGCGTCCACCGCGCCGCCCTCTGCCGACGACTCCGCCGTGCGCCAACATTGCCACCACCGAGTGCCGCCTCCACCTCTCCACCCCCCGGAGCGGCACCTCGGCCTGGGTGGCCGGCACCGGAGCCGTCGGCACGCCGTCCTAGGGTTTCAGTGCAGAACCAGCCTCGGCCCGGAGTCAGGCGACGCACTGGTGCGGGTGCCCTGCTCGAGGAGGTGGTGTCCCGCTACAACGCCAAGGAGTATCCTTACATGTCGGGTATGATACATGTGGTCATTTCTTAGGCACTAAGGTCTTCTGCTGAAGTGGGCCTTATGGGCCCACAAAGCCATTCGTTAATGGACTAGAGTGTGCGGGCGAGCGTACACGATGGCCGTAGCCCCCGCGCCCCTAGTTGATTAGGAGAATCAGTCGGGGATTTTTTTAATCGGGCTATAATGGTGCTAAACCGGGGACTTAATGTACCCCTATGTTTAATACCCAACCGTGTATCTAATGGACCAAGTTTGATGGTGTAGGTGTTTGTGCATTTTTAATAAACTTGATCATCCAAGGAAATTTGACTTAAGACAAAACTAAAATGAACGACAATTTAGAACGGAGGGGGTAAATCTTGAGAGCATAATATCAAAGGCTTAAACTCCATCTGCTAGGACTTCATCACATTTGTCATGTTTGCAACAACAACAACAGTCTTTTGGTGTCGTGCTCTTGTATTATTGCCTAAATAACATTTCTTGAGCTCCTGCCTCCTTGTCTTCAAAGCATTACTAAAAGAGTTTTTTTTTCTCTAAAATGTATCTTACGAATGTACCTCAATAATATTAACTCACCTCCAACAATCAACATACCCTATACCCATCTCCGTAAACTCGCCATCATTGGAGAATCAGTGGTTCCGATAGTTAATCTACCAAGGACCCACCGATTTAAAGTTTTAAACCCAGATGTCTTTCCTTTTAATTTCTTTGGTTCATAGGGTACATAGCTGTTAAGAGATGTGTAAAAATAAAGCTTTTTCATTGGCTTTCAGTTCATCAAATACTTCAACACTAAAAATTGCAACAGTTTCGCATTCATTCTTCGATACTTAGACAAGATGCTAGATTGCAACAATCTGAAGACATTAGCTAGCCTGAAACAGGAAGTCGCAAAACGAGGCATGGTATAAGAGTCAGGAATGCGTTGATACCTGGTTGGTTCCTAGTAAACGTATAACTGTAAGTATAACATCTGGATTGAAAAACCATCATCTGGATCGAACAACAGAAAGCACATAGAGAAATAGCATGCTGGAATATCACAAGGTCCATAGCAGAGAGTACCTAAAGATGTTAGCACATGGAGCATGTGGACCATTTTTTTTACTTTCTCCAATATAATGCCCAAGATAACACAACACCTTGTTCTCTTGCATTGCTACATATTGCATGGGCCAACAAAAGCCAAATATCTTCCATCTTCGCTTGCGCTAGCTGTATGGACCATGCTACACTTCCTGCATTGATTAGTTAGGGTGAATCTATATATGATGATTTGATCTCATCAGATCTAATAATCTCAAGACAAGCTATGGACCATTGCTGCATGTCCTTCTCCAAGCTTTGTTCATTGGCGTACCTATACTTTTCCTAAATGTTGTGCTTTGTAGGTTGGTGTCACAAATTAATCCGGAAGGGATTCATATGGCTACATCGAAGAGAAATGTTAATGGTCAACCGGTTGATTTGGGTCCATGCATCAACCGAATTTCTGGCCCTTAGATTAGACAGGTGACGCGTTCTGGCTCTGTGGCTGGCGCTCTCTCCGCCTCCGCTGCCGCTTGCGCTCCCTCCGCTCGCGCTGTCATGTACCTCGGCCGCTCTCTTTCTCTGGCTCCCATGTGTTCTGCTGCCGGCCCCCAGGCCGTCCATCCGTTGCGGGCCCCCGGCACAGCGCCGCCCCCGTGCGTCCGTCACCAGCCCCCCTGGCTACTCCCTCTGTCGCCACCTCCCCAGCTGGTCACCCCTAGGCTGGCTTCCTCCTCCGCAACTGCCACTAGGCTGGTCGCCCGGCCGCCCCCAGGCCACACCGCCGCCGCCGCTTCGTCTCCAGACAACCATCGGGTGTGCGCGGCTGACCAGGGAAGGGGAGGGAAGGGATAATTTGTATTTTTTTGAAATTTGTGCATAATTTGTAACCAATTTGATGATATTTGCGAACAATTTGACATATTTATCTGATGTATGAAATCTATAAAAATAATTTATATTTTTTTGAAAAAATTGGTATATATTTGTGTTATTCCCAAATTACATAAGTCTGTTCAATAAATTACACTGAAGAAATAATTATAAATATAGCAATAAGGTGGTGTAAATATAGCTATAACACAGTATAAGTGCATGGACAAAAATTTGATTGATCAATTGTTGGCTAGACATACTCTTTCTGTTATCGCCTAAACTCTTTTTCTTTGTTATTATCTAGTGTCCTATCGGTTAATGTCGACAAGAGCTTCTCAAAGTTGATCCAGTCTCGTACAGGTACCCCTCTCAAGGTGCTCTACCCGTGACCTGGCCGAATTGGCAAGAGCCATCGCTAGAGCGGAGGAAGAGGGCCGCCGCTGGAGAGGGGAGGGGCCACGGTGGTCACTAGAGAGGAAGAGAGGCAGCTAGGGCAGGGGCGGGAGCTGAGGAAGGAGGGGTCGTGGCCTTGGCTATGCTCGCACGGCGGGGCAGGTGTTGGATCTACGCCTCGCCGTGCGGAAGCCAAAGTTGAGCGCGTGAAAGGTCCTAATATGGCTAGAGGAGGGGTGAATAGCCTATTTAAGAATCTACAAATCAACTAGAGTAATTTGATTAGTATGACAAATAGCGAAATACAAACTTGCTCTAGCTCTACAAGGGTTGCAAGCCACCTATCCAATAATTCTAGTTGCAATGATTACTAGGCACACAACTTGTAATGTTACTACTCACTAAGAGCTCTCAATCTTGCTACTCTAAAGAGCTCCACTAGATGAACTTCAAATAACAAAGCAAGCTCTCAATTCTAATTACACTAAAGAGCTTGCCACAACTAGTTTGCAAGAATATAAATGAGTGAGTAGGGTGATTATACCGTCATGTAGAGGAGTGAACCAATCACAAGATAAATACTAAATCAATCACCGAGAGAATACCAAAGGGCAAGAGACAACCAATTTTTCTTCTGAGGTTCACGTGCTTGCTGGCACGCTAGTCCCCATTATGTCGACCAACACTTAGTGGTTTGGCGGCTAAGAGGTGTTGCATGAACCTCGTCCACACAATTGGACACCACAAGAACCTACCCACAAGTGAGGTAACTCAATGACACGAGCAATCCACTAGAGTTACCTTTCGGCTCTCCACCGAGGAAGGCACAAGACCCCTCACAATCACCATGATCGGAGCCGAAGATAATCACCAACCTCCGCTCAATGATCCTCGCTGCTCCAAGCCATCTAGGTGGCGGCAACCACCAAGAGTAACAAGTGAATCCCACAGCGAAACACGAATACCAAGTGCCTCTAGATACAATCACTCAAGCAATGCACTTGGATTCTCTCCTAATCTCACAATGATGATGAAACAATGATGGAGATGAGTGGGAGGGCTTTGGCTAAGCTCACAAGGTTGCTATGTCAATGCAAATGGCCGAGAGAGTGAGTTTGAGCCGGCCATGGGGCTTAAATAGAAGCCCCCATGAAATAGAGCCGTTGTACCCCTTCACTGGGCACAACACGGGGTGATCGGACGCTCTGGTCAGTTCGATCGGACGCAGGACCCCAGCGTCTGGTCGCCTGATGCTTGCCACGTGACATCGGCTTCAAACGTCGATCACCCAATCTCAACGGTCAAGCAATGACCGAACGCGTCAGTTAGAAAGTGACTGAACATAGGACCCTAGTGTTTGGTCGTTTCCAGTAAGGTTCTAAACATGAAATTTCACGATCGGACGCGTCTGGTCATGCTTAATCGGACTCACCCAACGTCCGATCACTCAACGTTCCCTCTGTGCGCTTCATGTCAGCATACGTCAGCACTGACCGGACTTAGACCATGAGCGTCCAGCCAGTTTACACTCCAGCGTTTGGTCATAAGACCGAGATCATGTGCTTACTGCTGTCACTGACCGAACTCTGAACCCAGCATCCAATCACTGCACCACCAGCGTCTGGTCACTCTGTGAACCCCTGTCTTTTCTGTATTGCGCACCAGTGGCACCGTCGGACTGTCCGCACTCTACGGGCGGACACTCCGCCGATGAAGTTTCTAACCCTTGCTCAAATGTGCTAACCACCAAGTGTATCATCTTGTGCACATGTGTTAGCATATTTTCATAAATACTTTCAAGGGTGTTAGCACTCCACTAGATCCTAAATGCATATGCAATGAGTTAGAGCATCTAGTGGCACTTTGATAACCGCATTTCAATACAAGTTTCACCCCTCTTAATAGAACGACTATCTAACATAAATGTGATCACACTCGCTAAGTGTCTTGATCACGGAAACAAAATAGCTCCTACTATTTATACCTTTGCCTTGAGCCTTTTCTTTTTCTTTTTCTTCTTTTCCAAGTTCAAGCATTTGATCATCACCATGCCATCACCATCGTCATGATCTTCGCCATTGCTTCATCACTTGGAGTAGTGCTACCTATTTTATAATTACTTTGATAAACTAGGTCAGCACTTAGGGTTTCATCAATTAACCAAAACTAAACTAGAGCTTTCAGCGCGGGAGGGGCAGCGGGGCTACCGGTGGTGGGGACGTGGCCGGGGCCTTGCCCGCCACTGGATCCGCATCTCGCCATGGGCAACCCAGAGTCGAGCTCGCTGGCCGGCGTGGAGGGCGTTGTCGAAAGCGACTTCTCCTTTCCTCGCGAACGTTGCAGACGGGAATAGAAGTAAAAAAAATGTGGTGGGCATTTTTTTCAAAGTTACCCACCTCCACAACAGTTGAAAGCATGGGGAGCTACTGTGAGTTTTGTACTAAAGCAAAAGCAATTTTTGCCTCAAAGTAGTTGTTGGTTTTCACCTTTTTGGTTGGCTTTTGACTTTCACAAAAAAAGTAAGTTGCAAAAGCCTAACCAAAGAGGCCTAAGCCGACTTGAGCAGAGGAGCCGGCCTAGCCGGCTTGGCGAACCTGTCTAGCCATGCCATCCTCCTTCTTCCTTGCTTGTTTCTTTGTCATTTGTCGCGCCAAATGTTTTCTAACACCCTTTTGATGTTAGAGACTTGATAGTATGCCCAATTTACATGTTGGCATATTTTTGGGTGTCAACGGGTTCCTTATTTTTCTTGAAGCAGTTTGTAATACAAGGGCGTGCACAACGGTGTGCTGACCATCGTCTCCTGGCTGAGAATTTTGCAAAACCCCCATCGGTTCACTACGGTAAATGAGGGGAGAGAACGAATCCATCGCTTAGTGAGACAATGGCAAGAGCTCGTTCTCCCAGACGAAGCCCACGACTGGATGCACATTGTATGGAGCATCGTCTCCAATCAACGTGGTGTGGATCTAGCTACAGGCATGAGGCAAAAATTGCATGCCAAATTTCCCTCCATATATGTCTCAGCCTCGCCATTTTTCCACCATTCCTCTCTGAAAGCTCTAGTTTGGTTTTGGTTAATTAATGAAACCCTAAGTGCTAACCTAGTTTATCAAGATGATTATGAGATAGGTAGCACTACTCCAAGTGATGAAGCAATGGCGAAGATCATGACAATGGTGATGGCATGGTGATGGTCAAATGCTTAAACTTGGAAAAGAAGAAAGAGAAAAACAAAAGGCTCAAGGCAAAGGTATAAAATGTAGGAGCCATTTTGTTTTGGTGATCAAGACACTTAGCGAGTGTGATCACATTTAGGATTGATAGCCGTACTATTAAGAGGGGTGAAACTCATATCGGAATACGGTTATCAAAGTGCCACTAGATGCTCTAATTCATTGCATATGCATTTAGGATCTAGTGGAGTGCTAACACCCTTGAAAATGTTTGTGAAAATATGCTAACACATGTGCACATGGTGATACACTTGGTAGTTGGCACATTTGAGCAAGGGTGAAGAAGATAGAGTCGAAGAGGAGGTAGTCGCGTTGGTTACAGAGTGACCGGACGCGTCCGGTATGATGACCGGACATGTTCGGTATTCGGCGACAGACTTAGCGACCGGACATGTCCGGTCGCCGCACCGGACACGTCCGGTATGACTAAAAAAAGCAGTGTTCCATAGTGAAGTCGACCGGACGTGTCTGGTCGTCCATGGGTGCTTACTGTACTTGACCGGACGCTGAGGCTCAGCGTCTGGTCAGTCTCTACCATACATGTTCGGTTGGCCCTGGTGGCTTACTAGACTCGACCAGACTCGACGGTGGAGCATCCGGTCAACTGAGTGTCTATGTCCGATGTGAGCGTTCGGTCATTGATAGTATGCGCGGTAACAGCTATGATGATTTGAACCGAACACGTGACAGTCTGAGGCTACCGGACATGTCTGATATGCTGACTGGACACGTCTGGTATTCACGACTGGCGCATCCGGTGCTACGTCCGGTCAGTTGGACTATAGCGTCCGGTCGGCCCACGATTTGCCCAGTAAAGGGGTATAACGACTCTATTTGATGGGGGCTCTATTTATAGCCCTATGGCCGGCTCAAGGGGCAACTCTTGCACATTGTCATTGACATAGCAACCTTGTGAGCTTAGCAAAAGCCCTCCCACTCATCTCCATCAATGATCCATCACCATTGTGAGATTGGGAGAGAATCCAAGTGCATTACTTGAGTGATTGCATCTAGTGGCACTTGGTATTCGTATTGCGCTACGTATTTCACTTGTTACTCTTGGTGGTTGCCACCACCTAGATGGTTGGAGCAGCAGTGGAGGATCGACATGAGTTGGTGATTGTTCGTGGCTACCTTCAGTGATTGTGAGGGGAGTTGTACCTTCCCCGGTGAAGTGCCGAAAGGTAACTCTAGTAAATTGCTCGTGTCATTGAGTTACCTCACTTGTGGGTCGATTCTTGCGGTGTCCTATCGTGTGGACAAGGTTTGTGAAACACCTCTTAGCTGCCAAACCACCAAGTGTTGGTCGACACAACGAGGACGTAGCGTGTTGGCAAGCACGTGAACCTTAGGAGAAAATCGATTGTCTCTTATCATTTGCATTCTCCCGGTGATTGGCTTGATCTTCATCTTGTGATTGGTTCATCCCCTACATGGCGGTATAATCACCCTACTTACTTGATTACATTCTTACAAACCAGTTGATACAAGCTCTTTAGAGTAATTAGAATTGAGAGCTTGCTTTATTGTTTATATTCATTTAGTTGAGATCTTTAGAGTAGCAAGTTTGTGTGCCTAAGTAATCATTGCAACTAGAATTGTTGGATAGGTGGCTTGCAACCCTTGTAGAGCTAGAGCAAGTTTGCATTACGCTTTTTGTCATACTAATCAAATTGCTCTAGTTGATTTGTAGATTTTTAAATAGGCTATTCACCCCCCTCTAGCCATACTAGGACCTTTCAAGTGGTATCAGAGCTGTGGTCACCGTTCGATGAAAGGCTTAACAACCTCGGTGTCAAATTATGGCTCAAGTTGTATTCAACCATGTGGGGGGCAAACCACCATTCTTTGATGGCACATGCTATGATTATTGGAAGAGAAAGATGAGAATGTATCTTGGTTCAATCAATAATCAAGTATGGGAAGTGACCGAGAATGACTATGCTATCATTGATCCCGATGATCCAACCAATCAAGATAAGATCAACAAGCAATGCAATATAATGGCTCTCAACACCATATATAATACCATTGATTCCAAGGTGTTTGAGCAAATCAAGGATTGTGATAGAGCAAATGAGGTGTGGAAGAGATTGTAGGAAACATATGAGGGCACACCGGTGGTAAAGAGTGCCAAGTTGTATATCCTCAAGGATAAATTGACAAGCTTCAAGATGAAGGAAGATGAGAGCATTCCGGAGATGTTCCATCGATTGCAAGTCATTGTCAATGACTTGAAGGTATTGGGAGAGAAGATCAAGGATGATGATGTCTCCTATCGATTCTTGATGTGCTTACCTCCAAGATTTAAGATGTTAAGATTGCTCATCATAAGAGGAGGATTGAAGGACATTACCCCCAACCAAGTACTAGGTGATGTCATGACACAAGAGACATACCGCATGGAAAGGGAGGGGGATGACAAGGAGGACAAGAAGGAAGAAGAGGATAAGAAGAAGAAAAGCATAGCATTCAAGGCTAGTTCATCATCATACAAAAACAAGGGCAAGTCCAAGAAAGAATCAAGTGATGATGAAGATCTAAGTGATATTGATGATGAGGCTATGGCCCTCTTTGTGCACAAGATGGGCAAGTTCATGAAGAAGAAGGGCTATGGTGCAAGAAAGAGAAGAGATTACACCAAGAAGAAAGAGTATATGAGAAGATGCTATAATTGCAAGAGTCCCGATCATGTAGTAGCAAATTGTCCATACAATAGTGACAATGATGAGGATGAAAAGAAGAAGCACAAGGAGGATAAGAAAGAAAAGAAGGAGAAGAAGGAAAAGAGAATGACCTTCCAAAAGAAGAAGAAGGGTGGAGGCTATGTAGTCACTTGGGATAGTGATGGCTCATCAGATAGTGATGACTCTAGTGATGATGGCAAGAAGTCTATCAAGAGAGCACTAGCAAGCATCGCCATCAACGACAAGCCCTCCATCTTCGACACTCCATCAACATGCTTCATGGCAAAGCCTACTAAGGTAAAATATGATGAGAGTGATGATGATGAATGTGAAAGTGACTCTTGTAGGAATGATAATGATGATGATGAGGAGTACTCCAAGGAGGAGCTCTTGGACATGTGTGAGCAAGTACATGCTTGCAATGAGATGAGGAGAAAGGAGTGCAAAGAATTATGCAAGAAAGTAAAATTTCTTGAGCAATCCTTTGATGAGCTCAATGCCACGCATGAGAGGCTAATGGAAACCTATGAGAAGCTTGGCAAAGCTCACTCTAAGCTTGAAAAGGCTCACTCCTCTCTCATTGAGCAAGTCAAAGTGGAGGAAGCCAAGAAGGAGTAAATGATCATAACATGTGATGTGGGACTAACATGCGATCTTATTAATGAATCTATTTTTGTTGCTCCTACTAACACTTCTTGTAGCACTACCACCTCTACTCCACCTATGAATGATACATCACTAATGGTGGAAAATGAGAACCTCAAGAAGGAGGTAAATGAGCTCACTCATGCCTTAGGCAATGCCTATGGTGGAGATGCCCGCTTGCTAAAGTGCTTGGGTAGCCAAAGGTTTCTCTCAATAAAGAGTGATTAGGCTATACCCCCAAGAAAGGCAAGGCGACCTTTGTCACTCCTAAAGCTAGCTTTGTGAAGGACAATGGTCGGTTTTGTAATAGATGCAAGCAAGTTAGGCATATAGAGCAAAATTGCAAGACTAACAAGAATAAGCTACCTAATGTATCCTCAATCAAATTTGATTCTTGTTACATGCTTTATAAGGGTGCCAATGATGTGAAGGCTAAGTTCATTGGTACACCAATTGTGGGCCCAAAGAAGAAGGTCATTTGGGTACCAAAGACCTTGGTGACTAATCTACAAGGACTCAAGCAAGTTTGGGTACCTAAAAAGAATTGATCTTCTTTTGTAGGTAAATTATAAAGCCGGAGGAAGGCATTGGGTGCTTGATAGTGGGTGCACACAACACATGATCGATGATCCAAGAATGTTCAATTCAATCAATGAAAGCAAGAGCAATAGGATTGATAGTATCACTTTTGGTGACAATGGCTAAGGCAAGATCAAAGGGCTTGGTAAGATTGCAATATCCAATGATTTAAGCATTTCCAATGTGCTACTAGTAGAGAGCTTGAACTTCAACCTATTATCGGTAGCTCAATTGTGTGATCTTGGTTTCAAGTGCATGTTTGGTGTGGATGATGTAGAGATCATAAGTATAGATGGCTCTAACTTGATATTCAAAGGATTTAGATATGAGAATCTATACTTAGTTGATTTCAATGCTAGAGAAACTCAATTGTCAACATGTTTGATCACTAAGTCTAGCATGGGTTGGTTATGGCATAGAAGGCTTGGTCATGTTGGAATAAAACAATTAAACAAGTTAATCAAGCATGACTTAGTTAGAGGCTTGAAAGATGTTACTTTTGAGAAAGATAAACTATGTAGTGCATGTCAAGCCGGAAAGCAAGTTGGTAACACACATCCTAAGAAGAGCATGATGAGCACATCTAAGGCATTTGAGTTGATGCACATGGACTTGTTTGGACCAACCACATACACTAGTATTGGTGGAAACAAATATAGATTTATGATTGTAGATGATTTCACTAGATACACATGGGTGTTCTTTCTTATTGATAAGAGTGATGTGTTTGCTACATTCAAATCATTTATCAAAGGCATTCACAATGAGTTTAAAACAACAATCAAGAAAGTTAGAAGTGACAATGATAGTGAGTTCAAGAATACTATAATTGATGAGTTGTGTGATGAATTTGGAATTAGACATCAATTCTCGGCCAAGTATACTCAATCAAATGGGCTAGTTGAAAGAAAGAATAGAACCTTGATTGATATGGCAAGATCAATGTTGAGTGAGTACAATGTGAGTCATTTATTTTGGGTTGAAGCAATCAACACGGCTTGCTACTATAGCAATCGACTCTATTGTCACCCTATGATGGAAAAGACACCTTATGAGCTATTGAATGGAAGAAAGCCCAATATAGCATACTTTCGGGTCTTTGGTTGTAAATGTTATATATTGAAGAAAGGCACTAGATTGAGCAAGTTTGAAAAGAAATGTGATGAAGGTTTCTTGCTTGGTTACTCCACTACTAGCAAAGCTTATAGAGTTTGGAATTTGGCTAGTGGCACTCTTGAGGAGGTTCATGATGTGGAGTTTGATGAAACAAATGGTTCCCAAGAGGAAGATGAAAATCTAGATGATGTAAGAGGCACTCAATTGGTCAATGTAATGAAGAACATGAACATTGGTAATATAAGGCCTAGAGAGATGATTGATGTTGAAGATGACAAGAACCAAGTGCTCTCCAACTCAAATGTGCAAGCTAGTGGTTCTCATGATCAAATCCAAGCAAGCACTAGTAATGTTAATGTGCAAAATCAATAAATGGCTAGTTCATCATCTCAACCAAGTGATCAAACAAATGCTAGCAATCAAGTGCAAGTGCTTCAACCAACCAATATTGCAAGAGATCATCCATTGGACACTATCATTGATGATATTTCAAGAGGGGTGCAAACAAGATCAAGATTGGCTTCATTTTATAAGCATTTCTCATTTGTGTCATCCATTGAACCTAAAAAGATAGATGAAGTTTTGAAGGATATTGATTGGATAAATGCTATGCATAAAGAGCTAAACAACTTCACAAGAAACCAAGTATGGAATTTAGTTGAGAGGCCTAAGGATCATAATGTGATTGGAACTAAGTGGGTCTTTCGGAATAAGCAAAATCAAGATAGGATAGTAATAAGGAATAAAGCAAGATTGGTGGCTCAAGGTTACACTTAAGTTGAAGGTCTTGACTTTAGAGAAACATATGCCCCGGTTGCAAGATTAGAAGCAATTAGGATCTTATTAGCCTATGCTTGTGCCCACAACATCAAGTTGTACAAAATGGATGTGAAAAGTGCATTTCTCAATGGGTACATCAATGAGCTTGTGTATGTTGAGCAACCTCCCGGTTTTAAAGATGAGAAGAAACCCAACCATGTCTACAAGTTGAGAAAGGCTTTGTATGTATTAAAACAAGCACCTAGAGCATGGTATGAGAGATTGAGGGATTTTCTACTCTCTAAGGGGTTCAAGATGGGAAAGGTTGACACCACTCTCTTCACCAAGAAGCTTGGAAATAACTTATTTGTGATGCAAATCTATGTTGATGACATCATCTTTGGATCAATAAATCAAGAATTTTGTGAGGAGTTTGGCAAAATGATGGCAAGTAAGTTTGAGATATCAATAATTGGAGAGCTTAGTTACTTCCTTGGTCTTCAAATCAAGCAAATGAAGAATGGCATATTTATGAGTCAAGGCAAATATATCAAGGACATGCTTAAGAAGTTTGAAATGGATGAGAGTAAAGCTATTAGTACATCAATGGGGACAAGTGGAAGCTTGGATAGTGATGCTAGTGACAACATAGTGGATCAAAAGATGTATCAGTCTATAATTGGAAGTCTACTCTATGTGACCGCATCAAGGCCAGATGTGATGTTTAGTGTATGCATGTGTGCTAGATTTCAAGCCTCGCCAAGAGAAAGTCATTTGAAGGCAACTAAGAGAATATTGAGGTACTTGAAGCATACACAACATGTTGGAATATGGTATCCCAAAGGAGCAAGATTTGAGTTGATTGGATATTCGGACTCCAATTATGTGGGATGCAAAGTTGAGAGAAAGAGCACATCGGGCACATGTCAACTATTGGGAAGATCACTTGTGTCTTGGTCATCAAAGAAGCAAAATAGTGTAGCACTTTCAACCGCCGAAGCGGAGTATATTTCGACCGGTAGTTGTTGTGCTCAATTACTTTAGATGAAGGCTACCTTGGGTGACTTTGGAATCAAGTTCAAGCAAGTGCCATTGCTATGTGACAATGAAAGTGCCGTAAAGCTCACCAACAACCCGGTTCAACACTCAAGAACAAAGCATATAGATGTCCGTCATCACTTCATAAGAGATCACCAACAAAAAGGAGACATTTGCATAGAGAGTGTGGGCACCGAAGATCAATTTGCCGACATATTTACCAAGCCACTTGATGAAAAGAGGTTTTGCAAGCTAAGGAATGAATTAAACATACTTGACTTCTCCAATATGAGTTGATGCACCTCACTATATGACATGCCTCTCCTTCGAGCCAAGCAAGGTAAAGTTGATTGACATATCATCCATACATTGCTAAGGACTTGTTTAGTGCATCTAGACATATTTCCCATTTGAATAGGCTCATTCATGAAGATTAAATGAATTTGATGCTTGTATGGTACCACTATTGCTTGTATGTTTGAAATGATCTAGTGGTAGCATATGACATGTTTGTGGGCTTGTAAACCTAGTGTTTGATTTAGAAAATGAGCTATAAGTGTTTAACTCAATATGGTACAAGATAACCCTTATTTGGAGGTATGAAGAAGCTTGTCCTTGGATCAAACCGAGTTAAATAACTTTGCAAGTACTCTAGATTGAACAAATTGAGAAAATGATCCTCATTTCACATGGTCTCACCCCAACATATCTATAATTTGAGGCCACCTTTTGTGCAAATTGTTGACACTATTAATCCTACCCTATCTATACTTTAAAGCCTTTGTGGTCATTGATGACAAAGGGGGAGAAATAGTGTACAAAGATAGTGAAACAAAGGGGGAGAGATAATATAGATAATATATGACAAAAGAATGACAAAAGAAGGGGCATACAAATAGGGGGAGCAAGCTCATAAACTTGTATGGTGCATTTGAATGAGCATTACATATGTTTGCTTGCATGGCATAAGTTTTAATTTTAAAAATCCATGCTTGTGTGGTGTATGCTAGTTGTAGGTTTGAATGTTGAAATGAAAAACTAGCATGCATAGGCTAAGTAACTAGACTTATATTCATTCTATGGAAACTAGACCCTTACATGTAATGGTGATCTCACGGGGTATTCTAGTTCTTGTATATGTCTAGTTACTAATGGTGCTAAGGATGGTATATTGGTGCACTCCGATTGGTATCACGCTTCAAAGGTCAATCTCTTATACCTTAGCATCATTTGGTAGAAATTGACTCCTATATTTCCTATCTAATCATATGTGCAAAGCTTCAATCCAAACTCTTAGCACATATGTAGGAGGAGCAATTGCTATCATAAGGAGTTCATGAAACTTGCCCATATCCTTTACACATGGTAAATATGCTTGGGTAAGCAACATGGATTCAAATGAACTTTAATTCATATCTTTGTATAAGGGTTGTCATCAATTACCAAAAAGGGGGAGATTGAAAGGTCTAGTTTGGTTTTGGTTAATTGATGAAACCCTAAGTGTTAAGCTAGTTTATCAAGATGATTATGAGATAGGTAGCACTACTCCAAGTGATGAAGCAATGGCGAAAATCATGACAATGGTGATGGCATGGTGATGGTCAAATGCTTAAACTTGGAAAAGAAGAAAGACAAAAATAAAAGGCTCAAGGCAAAGGTATAAAATGTAGAAGCCATTTTGTTTTGGTGATCAAGACACTTAGCGAGTGTGATCACATTTAGGATTGATAGCCGTACTATTAAGAGGAGTGAAACTCATATCGGAATGCGGTTATCAAAGTACCACTAGATGCTCTAATTCATTGCATATGCATTTAGGATCTAGTGGAGTGCTAACACCATTGAAAATGTTTGTAAAAATATGCTAACACATGTGCACATGGTGATACACTTGGTGGTTGGCATATTTGAGCAAGGGTGAAGAAAATAGAGTCAAAGAGGAGGTAGTCGCATTGGTTACAGAGTGACCGGACGCGTCCGGTATGATGACCGGACACGTTCGGTATTCAGCGACAGACTTAGCGACCGGACACGTCCGGTCGCCACACCAGACACGTCCGGTATGACTCAGAAAAAACAGTGTTCCGCAGTGAAGTCGACCGGACGCTGGCAGCGTCCGGTCCGATGTGACCGGACGTGTCCGGTCATCCATGGGTGCTTACTGTACTCGACCGAACGCTGAGGCTCAGCGTCCGGTTAGTCTCTACCAGACGTTTCCGGTCGGCCCTAGTGGCTTACTAGACTCGATCGGACTCGACGGTGGAGCGTCCGATCAACTGAGTGTCTGCGTCCAGTGTGAGCGTCCGGTCATCGGCAGTATGTGCGGTAACGGCTATGATGATTTGAACCGGACACGTGGCAGTCTGAGGCTACCGGACATGTCCGGTATGCCGACCGGACACATCCGGTATTCATGACCGGTGCGTCCGGTGCTACGTCTGGTCAGTTGGACTGCAGCGTCCGGTCGGCCCGCGATTTGCCCAGTGAAGGGATATAACGGCTCTATTTGATGGGGGCTCTATTTATAGCCCCATGGTCGGCTCAAGGGGCAACTCTTGCACATTTTCATTGACATAGCAACCTTGTGAGCTTAGCAAAAGCCCTCCCACTCATCTCCATCATTGATCCATCATCATTGTGAGATTGGGAGATAATCCAAGTGCATTGCTTGAGTGATTGCATCTAGTGGCACTTGGTATTCGTGTTGCGTTGCGGATTTCGCTTGTTACTCTTGGTGGTTGCCACCACCTAGATGGTTGGAGCAGCGGTGGAGGATCGACACGAGTTGATGATTGTTTGTGGCCGCCTTCGGTGATTGTGAGGAGAGTTGTACCTTCCCCGGCGAAGTGCCGAAAGGTAACTCTAGTAAATTGCTCGTGTCATTAAGTTATCTCACTTGTGGGTCGGTTCTTGCGGTGTCCTATCGTATAGACGAGGTTTGTGAAACACCTCTTAGCCGCCGAACCACCAAGTGTTGGTCGATACAACGAGGACGTAGCGTGTTGGCAAGCACGTGAACCTCGGGAGAAAATCGATTGTCTCATATCATTTGCATTCTCCCGGTGATTGGCTTGATCTTCATCTTGTCATTAGTTCATCCCCTACACGGCGGTATAATCACCCTACTTACTTGATTACATTCTTACAAACTAGTTGATACAAGCTCTTTAGAGTAATTAGAATTGAGAGCTTGCTTTATTGTTTATATTCATTTAGTTGAGATCTTTAGAGTAGCAAGTTTGTGTGCCTAAGTAATCATTGCAACTAGAATTGTTGGATAGGTGGCTTGCAACCCTTGTAGAGCTAGAGCAAGTTTGCATTACGCTATTTGTCATACTAATCAAATTGCTCTAGTTGATTTATAGATTTTTAAATAGGCTATTCACCCCCCTCTAGCCATACTAGGACCTTTCACTCTCCACCGACGGTCTCTACCGCCCTTGCACGCCTTTGCCGGTGTCCGCCGCCTTGCCTGTCTTGCGATGTCTAGCAGGATGGCATTGATTTCGAAGAGGGAGTCCGCGATGGCTGCGAAGAACAAGGCCAGCAGCGGTGTCATCGTCGTTGGCGAGCAGATTTCCTCGCGGAAGCGGCTCACCCCCAGCACCCATCCCTGCCAGCCTCTGCAACAATGCAGCGACAACATTCGTCGGTGGTGGAAGTTTTGCCTCAATGGATGCACCACATGCTGGTGGAAGTTCGTCTCAAGAGTGGAAGTTTTATCTAGCCAGCAAGGTATTGGAGTTGACAACAATAATGAAAATGTCAAGATGGAGAAGCAGATCATGTGGACACCAGAAGAAGATGAAAGATTGATGAGTGCTTGATTAAAAAATTCGACAGACTCATCCATTGAAGCTGATAGGAATAACGAGCACTATTGGGGTGATGTTGTTAAGTCATACAACATGACTACCCCGTCACGTAGGAAAAGAAATTCAAAGCAAGCCAATGATTGATGGCACAAGATTAATCGGTGGGCTGACTTGTATGAATGTTCATATCTGAAGGCTCGAAGAGTATTCACAAGTGGTATTCTCATCAGATGTGGACTGATGCAGCGCACAAGTTCTATTTGGTAGACAACAAAAAGGTAAAGCTAGGTCCCTTTATGCTAATGAATGTTTAGAAAATATGCCGAGAGGAGCCAAAGTGGAAAACATACAACAAAGAGCTAAAAAATGCACGTAAAAAGAAGTCGTATCACATTGAAGGAGAAGTGGATGACAATGATGATATTGAAGAAACGCTAGAGCGATCTATTGGACAAAAGACAACTAAAAAGGCTGCTCTTGCTGTGAAAGGGAAGTCCGAAGGATCAAACCTGGATGATGATGGGAATCGAAGGAATCGACAATTGATGTGGAGAAGCTTGACAAATTTTGCAAAATCCAGTAAGACTTGAATGCAAACCGCATGAAGGTATTAAAACTAGAGAAGTTATCATCCGAGAAGTTTGAAAACACAAGACTGGCCCATCTTATAGCTCAGGAGACCACAAAGGGAAAAAAACTTGAGAAGGAATCAAAGATGATGCATGTCTACAACACTCTCATATCTCACGATACAAGTTCAATTTGACGAAGAAAAAGCTGAGCGTGTTGCTGCCATGAAGTGTTTCAGGAATACTTTATTTTATGAAAGTATCTAATTTTCTGAAGGTATGCACTGCAATTCTATTTTTTTAGGTAGTGCCAATTTGATTCAGTTGGAAAATTATCAATATTGTCTGATGATTTGATTCAGTTGGAAATTAGATTTTTGGGATAGCAATTGCAAGATTCATGTGTTCTACGATCATTATTTTCAGTTACTAATAACTGATAAGTGAATGTTTTCCTTAAAAGATTAGTTTTGATAACAGAATGTTTTCTAGCTACCGAATGTTTCAGCTCCTTGTTTACTTGTTCAGTTCACTAGAATTGATATATCTCGCCATTTTCTACTAGCAGGGAAAAAGAGGAAGTCATGTTGATTTTCTAGACAGCAAGGAAATTATGCTATTTCTGTTAGTAATCAGCTGAAGG